>NW_025411599.1:0-4345 GCF_002201575.2 Neomonachus schauinslandi | reverse complement strand
GGAAAACACCACAGCCAGGACAGCTTTTCCTTGGGCTTATGCTACCTGCATCTGCTTCCTGTGTATCAACATACGGTTTTTCTGGTGGATGCTTTCCTCCTAAGAGTGGGGAATGGAATCACATCATTTTTTTTTTTCCTGGTACAATGGATCAGAGGCAGTGTTTCTACCTGGATGGAGCCTTCCAGGAATGATCCACCTTTTCACTATACTCCACATGCTCCAGAATTACTTGGTAGTAATTTGTTAGAGAGAAAGAATGCATGGAGTAGTGGTTACCCAGTGGGTCCCTTGTCCAATGAAGAGAGACCAAAAATAGGTAAAACAAAGACAGAGATGGCTAGACACTGGCAGACACCTTGCCACATATCTAAAGATAAGGTGACAACACAAGGGCTCAGCTGAAGCAATCCCAAGGAAGATCAATCTAGGCCCATCTCTAGGCAGTTAAGAGGAAAACGCTAGCCTGATGAGGGCGCCTGAAGGAGGAACAGAGAAAGCTCAGAGATTTCAGCCTTTTTTCTAGTGCACTCTTAAAAGATGATCTGTTCCATCCCAATGTCTTTAGAATTAGAACCTTTCAAATTTAGTAAATTTTATGAACGTTGATGTATTATCCATTTTATCATCTACATTTATAAATATCCAGGGCTTCTAATGTCTTAGAATGTCTTAGCTTTTCACTTCACAGGTTTTGAATGATTTTCTGGCACTTGCACAGCCTGGTACCACCCCACATTCTCCTGCCTAAATGTTTCTTTTCCAGGTCCCTTTTCCTCTGGAGATACATGAATCAATCTGTCTCCTCTCTTCTTCTCTTTCTCTCTCCCCAACTTTATCTGTCCCCCCACCATTTTTCATTCTTATTTTTTTTTCTGTGTTTAAGTTTGGTTTTCTCTATTTTTCTTGTTCTGTTATTTTTGCCATTGCTTAACTGTAGATTCAAATTTTTTTAAAAGTTTGATAATTTATCATATTCTTAGAGTGTAACTGGCTGCTTTCTAAGTTCAATGTTAAAATAAAATCAGTTAAAAAATAAATAAAATAGGGGGGCAAGGATGGTGCAGTTGATTAAGTGTCTGACTCTTGGTTTCAGCTCAGGTCATGATCTCAGGGTCTTGGGATTGAGCCCCATGTCAGGCTCCACCCTAGGCATGGAGACTGCTTAAGATTCTCTCTCTCCATCTCCCTCTGTCCCACCCTCCCACCCACCCTCTCTCTCTAAAAATAAATAAATAAATAAATGAATAAATAAATAAATAAATTAATTAATTAAAATCAGTTAAATGATATTCTAGGCCCAAGAGAATGTATTATCATGGTTGATGGCAAAGTTTAATTTTACTAATAAAATTGTAATAAACTCACAACAATAATATTTAATGTATTTCAAAATGTGCTACATGCAATATTAAAGCACATTTGTCTCTGTAATATATTCTTGGCATTTCTCCCTAGGGATCATTTCATTTAAATTTTATAAGGTGGAGAAACATTGAAGATTTCTCAATAAACATATCAGTGAGGTATCCAAGTATGTATTTTTTTCTATAAATTATCCAAAAACAGTGGTTTAGAACATGAGCTCAAATGCAAGTTGTTTATTTTGGAGAGGATACCAGTAATTACCTGCAGGGGAGTATGAGAAATGTGGCAGACCATGGAAGGAAGGCAATGTGGGGTGCGTTACTAAGCCAGGCACCACTGTAGACAACTGAAACCCAATCCTAGTGGAGAATTCCCCACACAGGGCTCAGCAAGTCCTTGTGGAGTAAAAAAGTCCTTGAGCAGAGTTTTATAGATACCCCCAGTAATCAGTACACTTCAGAGTTTAAAGATGATTATCCAGGGGATGTAGGCAGGGTGTGACAGCTTCTGTTGGGAATGAGGTGTCACTAGAAAAGCAGAGATACAATAAATATGGAAAAGAATAAGATAAGATCTGGAAGGATCTGGAAGGATAAAATCGGATAAGAACAGCAGAAAGTGTGAAGTCACATGGTGAATTCAGCTCATATTGCGAATTACAAAGTAAAGCATATATGGTGTGGAAATGGGAGACAGGGTTGGAAAGAAAGGATGAATACCCACAATTGTAGCATTTGAATTTCCTGAAATTTGGTAGGTGTCATCTATTACCAGTGAAATTACTATAATAGGACTTTTAAATGGCCACCTTCACTGTAGATCCTCAGTTATTTGAAGCATTCCCTTGTATTTTAAAAATAAGTAAGTCATTCAAAATTATGTAAAATTAGCAAGTTAACATTGCTTAAAATATTGAACCCTTCTTCTCAGTGAGAATAGAAAATCTGTGAAAATACATCATCATCATCATCATCTCTGTTTGAAAACTTCAGAGAAATACCTGAGTATTCCAGAGTCCCAGAGGTACTATAGGGGCCAGACCTGAAGTAAATAAATAAGTAAATAAACAAATAAATAAGCCTACATCTGGAGTTGCTATTCTCTTAAAATTATATGTTGATTTTGAAAGTAGTAACCGAGAGGCTAAGAGAATTCCATAAACTCACTGGGCTTAAGAAATAAAATTGGAATTCAGCGTCTATTGGAATTGAGATCATGGCAAATATCCCAGACCTTAGAGAGCCAAATCCTAGAAGTAAAATTGAAATGCTAATAAATAGCTCTTCATAAGGACTGAAGCCCAGGTTTGAATTATCTCAATCCCTGATTGGATAAAATGATCTAGGATGCTGGTGACCTTATCCTAACAGCCTGCCTGAAACATAAGTAAATTCTTTCTGGAGGAAGCTAAATTATTCTGGGATGTATATGTGTGTATTTCATATATATATATATATATCTCAAAATATAGTAGGAATATGAGAAGAAAAGACTAAAACAAAAGAGAACACCAGAACATAGAATCTGAAATACATAGTGCATGTGCCAAAATCAGACATTAAGTTACCAATGTGAAGAATTTAACAGGAAATAGAAAGACATTATCAAGGAATTATTATATTTAAAGAAGTAAAGATATGATTGAGAATTTTGGCAGAAAACTAAAAGCCATGTAACAGAACCTCATTGAAATTTTGGAAATTTGCAATATACTAACTGATCTGTAAAACTTAATTGATGTGTTTTATCAGGAGATGAAACAAAGATGAACAGACAATTAATGAATTGGGAGATGGGATAGAAAGAAATTCCCAAAGTTAAGTATAAAGAGAGAAAAAGAATGAAAAGAATGAAAAAGAAAAGAGCATAAGAGGCATTTGTAACATAGTTTAATAGTGTATTTTGCTTATAATTAGAATCTCAGAAAAAGGGAGATGAGAATGAGACAGAAACAATATTTGAAGAGAATATGGTTGAGAATTTACTAAAAATGATGAAGGGCATGAATAGAGCTGGCTTGACACCGAGATGGAATTAAAGGCACACGGATTTCATTTGGGAAATGTCTTTGAGAGAGGAGTTAGAGGAGGGGATGAAGAAGGAGAGGAGAGCCATCAGACCTGGTACGAGTCTGACCACAGTGCCTGAGGCAGCCGCACAGACTAGGCATAACTGCCTGAGGCCATTGGGGAATCCTCACTCATTGGCCATCAGAGAAGTCCCATGTGTCCCAGGACAGAGCTTATCTAATATCTCTGCTGCACCGTATCACATGGGGCCCTTGGTCAGCTCAGCCTCCTGCAGTGGAAGATCTGAGAAGGAAAGTCTCAGGGTTGATATGCATATGGATGAGAATCTGTTAGGATTACAGGACTCATATCAGACACACTGAACCTAAAACCCAATTATTTCTTCCCTCATTTCAATATTGCTTAGCTCTTCAATTCTCCTCCTAAGACCCCCATTTGATCTGCACTTGTGACTCTGTCTTGATTCTGTCCTTCACTGTAACCATGTCTCCAAATAAATGTCCAGGTTTCTCTCTGGCTTTAACTATCAATGATATTTAATTTGTATTGGCTGACATTTTCCCCCCTTTCCATTGCATCTGAGACATACTGTGTAATAGAATGTGGGTATAGATGGACAATAATTTTGGAAAATGAGAAAACATGGTGACAAGTAAGGTCAGTATTTAATCTGTTCCTATTAAAGCCAAAATTATACCTCTGATCAATTGACAAAGCAGAAAAATAGTTATATGTTATTTCCTGCCATTTAAGAAAAGTATGTGCCCATTATTGCCAGGAATAAAACACATGAAGGTTATGGCAAGAGCAAAGGAAGTGCTTTCCCAGCTGAGATGGGATGAACATTAATGTCAAACAGTCATGGTATTTCTGACATAGGAGCAGTTCACTGGCTATGGTTGTAACACCAAAATTATAGCATCCATAAATCCAAATGTGGGAAATTA
>NW_025411598.1:0-4345 GCF_002201575.2 Neomonachus schauinslandi | reverse complement strand
GGAAAACACCACAGCCAGGACAGCTTTTCCTTGGGCTTATGCTACCTGCATCTGCTTCCTGTGTATCAACATACGGTTTTTCTGGTGGATGCTTTCCTCCTAAGAGTGGGGAATGGAATCACATCATTTTTTTTTTTCCTGGTACAATGGATCAGAGGCAGTGTTTCTACCTGGATGGAGCCTTCCAGGAATGATCCACCTTTTCACTATACTCCACATGCTCCAGAATTACTTGGTAGTAATTTGTTAGAGAGAAAGAATGCATGGAGTAGTGGTTACCCAGTGGGTCCCTTGTCCAATGAAGAGAGACCAAAAATAGGTAAAACAAAGACAGAGATGGCTAGACACTGGCAGACACCTTGCCACATATCTAAAGATAAGGTGACAACACAAGGGCTCAGCTGAAGCAATCCCAAGGAAGATCAATCTAGGCCCATCTCTAGGCAGTTAAGAGGAAAACGCTAGCCTGATGAGGGCGCCTGAAGGAGGAACAGAGAAAGCTCAGAGATTTCAGCCTTTTTTCTAGTGCACTCTTAAAAGATGATCTGTTCCATCCCAATGTCTTTAGAATTAGAACCTTTCAAATTTAGTAAATTTTATGAACGTTGATGTATTATCCATTTTATCATCTACATTTATAAATATCCAGGGCTTCTAATGTCTTAGAATGTCTTAGCTTTTCACTTCACAGGTTTTGAATGATTTTCTGGCACTTGCACAGCCTGGTACCACCCCACATTCTCCTGCCTAAATGTTTCTTTTCCAGGTCCCTTTTCCTCTGGAGATACATGAATCAATCTGTCTCCTCTCTTCTTCTCTTTCTCTCTCCCCAACTTTATCTGTCCCCCCACCATTTTTCATTCTTATTTTTTTTTCTGTGTTTAAGTTTGGTTTTCTCTATTTTTCTTGTTCTGTTATTTTTGCCATTGCTTAACTGTAGATTCAAATTTTTTTAAAAGTTTGATAATTTATCATATTCTTAGAGTGTAACTGGCTGCTTTCTAAGTTCAATGTTAAAATAAAATCAGTTAAAAAATAAATAAAATAGGGGGGCAAGGATGGTGCAGTTGATTAAGTGTCTGACTCTTGGTTTCAGCTCAGGTCATGATCTCAGGGTCTTGGGATTGAGCCCCATGTCAGGCTCCACCCTAGGCATGGAGACTGCTTAAGATTCTCTCTCTCCATCTCCCTCTGTCCCACCCTCCCACCCACCCTCTCTCTCTAAAAATAAATAAATAAATAAATGAATAAATAAATAAATAAATTAATTAATTAAAATCAGTTAAATGATATTCTAGGCCCAAGAGAATGTATTATCATGGTTGATGGCAAAGTTTAATTTTACTAATAAAATTGTAATAAACTCACAACAATAATATTTAATGTATTTCAAAATGTGCTACATGCAATATTAAAGCACATTTGTCTCTGTAATATATTCTTGGCATTTCTCCCTAGGGATCATTTCATTTAAATTTTATAAGGTGGAGAAACATTGAAGATTTCTCAATAAACATATCAGTGAGGTATCCAAGTATGTATTTTTTTCTATAAATTATCCAAAAACAGTGGTTTAGAACATGAGCTCAAATGCAAGTTGTTTATTTTGGAGAGGATACCAGTAATTACCTGCAGGGGAGTATGAGAAATGTGGCAGACCATGGAAGGAAGGCAATGTGGGGTGCGTTACTAAGCCAGGCACCACTGTAGACAACTGAAACCCAATCCTAGTGGAGAATTCCCCACACAGGGCTCAGCAAGTCCTTGTGGAGTAAAAAAGTCCTTGAGCAGAGTTTTATAGATACCCCCAGTAATCAGTACACTTCAGAGTTTAAAGATGATTATCCAGGGGATGTAGGCAGGGTGTGACAGCTTCTGTTGGGAATGAGGTGTCACTAGAAAAGCAGAGATACAATAAATATGGAAAAGAATAAGATAAGATCTGGAAGGATCTGGAAGGATAAAATCGGATAAGAACAGCAGAAAGTGTGAAGTCACATGGTGAATTCAGCTCATATTGCGAATTACAAAGTAAAGCATATATGGTGTGGAAATGGGAGACAGGGTTGGAAAGAAAGGATGAATACCCACAATTGTAGCATTTGAATTTCCTGAAATTTGGTAGGTGTCATCTATTACCAGTGAAATTACTATAATAGGACTTTTAAATGGCCACCTTCACTGTAGATCCTCAGTTATTTGAAGCATTCCCTTGTATTTTAAAAATAAGTAAGTCATTCAAAATTATGTAAAATTAGCAAGTTAACATTGCTTAAAATATTGAACCCTTCTTCTCAGTGAGAATAGAAAATCTGTGAAAATACATCATCATCATCATCATCTCTGTTTGAAAACTTCAGAGAAATACCTGAGTATTCCAGAGTCCCAGAGGTACTATAGGGGCCAGACCTGAAGTAAATAAATAAGTAAATAAACAAATAAATAAGCCTACATCTGGAGTTGCTATTCTCTTAAAATTATATGTTGATTTTGAAAGTAGTAACCGAGAGGCTAAGAGAATTCCATAAACTCACTGGGCTTAAGAAATAAAATTGGAATTCAGCGTCTATTGGAATTGAGATCATGGCAAATATCCCAGACCTTAGAGAGCCAAATCCTAGAAGTAAAATTGAAATGCTAATAAATAGCTCTTCATAAGGACTGAAGCCCAGGTTTGAATTATCTCAATCCCTGATTGGATAAAATGATCTAGGATGCTGGTGACCTTATCCTAACAGCCTGCCTGAAACATAAGTAAATTCTTTCTGGAGGAAGCTAAATTATTCTGGGATGTATATGTGTGTATTTCATATATATATATATATATCTCAAAATATAGTAGGAATATGAGAAGAAAAGACTAAAACAAAAGAGAACACCAGAACATAGAATCTGAAATACATAGTGCATGTGCCAAAATCAGACATTAAGTTACCAATGTGAAGAATTTAACAGGAAATAGAAAGACATTATCAAGGAATTATTATATTTAAAGAAGTAAAGATATGATTGAGAATTTTGGCAGAAAACTAAAAGCCATGTAACAGAACCTCATTGAAATTTTGGAAATTTGCAATATACTAACTGATCTGTAAAACTTAATTGATGTGTTTTATCAGGAGATGAAACAAAGATGAACAGACAATTAATGAATTGGGAGATGGGATAGAAAGAAATTCCCAAAGTTAAGTATAAAGAGAGAAAAAGAATGAAAAGAATGAAAAAGAAAAGAGCATAAGAGGCATTTGTAACATAGTTTAATAGTGTATTTTGCTTATAATTAGAATCTCAGAAAAAGGGAGATGAGAATGAGACAGAAACAATATTTGAAGAGAATATGGTTGAGAATTTACTAAAAATGATGAAGGGCATGAATAGAGCTGGCTTGACACCGAGATGGAATTAAAGGCACACGGATTTCATTTGGGAAATGTCTTTGAGAGAGGAGTTAGAGGAGGGGATGAAGAAGGAGAGGAGAGCCATCAGACCTGGTACGAGTCTGACCACAGTGCCTGAGGCAGCCGCACAGACTAGGCATAACTGCCTGAGGCCATTGGGGAATCCTCACTCATTGGCCATCAGAGAAGTCCCATGTGTCCCAGGACAGAGCTTATCTAATATCTCTGCTGCACCGTATCACATGGGGCCCTTGGTCAGCTCAGCCTCCTGCAGTGGAAGATCTGAGAAGGAAAGTCTCAGGGTTGATATGCATATGGATGAGAATCTGTTAGGATTACAGGACTCATATCAGACACACTGAACCTAAAACCCAATTATTTCTTCCCTCATTTCAATATTGCTTAGCTCTTCAATTCTCCTCCTAAGACCCCCATTTGATCTGCACTTGTGACTCTGTCTTGATTCTGTCCTTCACTGTAACCATGTCTCCAAATAAATGTCCAGGTTTCTCTCTGGCTTTAACTATCAATGATATTTAATTTGTATTGGCTGACATTTTCCCCCCTTTCCATTGCATCTGAGACATACTGTGTAATAGAATGTGGGTATAGATGGACAATAATTTTGGAAAATGAGAAAACATGGTGACAAGTAAGGTCAGTATTTAATCTGTTCCTATTAAAGCCAAAATTATACCTCTGATCAATTGACAAAGCAGAAAAATAGTTATATGTTATTTCCTGCCATTTAAGAAAAGTATGTGCCCATTATTGCCAGGAATAAAACACATGAAGGTTATGGCAAGAGCAAAGGAAGTGCTTTCCCAGCTGAGATGGGATGAACATTAATGTCAAACAGTCATGGTATTTCTGACATAGGAGCAGTTCACTGGCTATGGTTGTAACACCAAAATTATAGCATCCATAAATCCAAATGTGGGAAATTA
>NW_025411597.1:0-4345 GCF_002201575.2 Neomonachus schauinslandi | reverse complement strand
TAATTTCCCACATTTGGATTTATGGATGCTATAATTTTGGTGTTACAACCATAGCCAGTGAACTGCTCCTATGTCAGAAATACCATGACTGTTTGACATTAATGTTCATCCCATCTCAGCTGGGAAAGCACTTCCTTTGCTCTTGCCATAACCTTCATGTGTTTTATTCCTGGCAATAATGGGCACATACTTTTCTTAAATGGCAGGAAATAACATATAACTATTTTTCTGCTTTGTCAATTGATCAGAGGTATAATTTTGGCTTTAATAGGAACAGATTAAATACTGACCTTACTTGTCACCATGTTTTCTCATTTTCCAAAATTATTGTCCATCTATACCCACATTCTATTACACAGTATGTCTCAGATGCAATGGAAAGGGGGGAAAATGTCAGCCAATACAAATTAAATATCATTGATAGTTAAAGCCAGAGAGAAACCTGGACATTTATTTGGAGACATGGTTACAGTGAAGGACAGAATCAAGACAGAGTCACAAGTGCAGATCAAATGGGGGTCTTAGGAGGAGAATTGAAGAGCTAAGCAATATTGAAATGAGGGAAGAAATAATTGGGTTTTAGGTTCAGTGTGTCTGATATGAGTCCTGTAATCCTAACAGATTCTCATCCATATGCATATCAACCCTGAGACTTTCCTTCTCAGATCTTCCACTGCAGGAGGCTGAGCTGACCAAGGGCCCCATGTGATACGGTGCAGCAGAGATATTAGATAAGCTCTGTCCTGGGACACATGGGACTTCTCTGATGGCCAATGAGTGAGGATTCCCCAATGGCCTCAGGCAGTTATGCCTAGTCTGTGCGGCTGCCTCAGGCACTGTGGTCAGACTCGTACCAGGTCTGATGGCTCTCCTCTCCTTCTTCATCCCCTCCTCTAACTCCTCTCTCAAAGACATTTCCCAAATGAAATCCGTGTGCCTTTAATTCCATCTCGGTGTCAAGCCAGCTCTATTCATGCCCTTCATCATTTTTAGTAAATTCTCAACCATATTCTCTTCAAATATTGTTTCTGTCTCATTCTCATCTCCCTTTTTCTGAGATTCTAATTATAAGCAAAATACACTATTAAACTATGTTACAAATGCCTCTTATGCTCTTTTCTTTTTCATTCTTTTCATTCTTTTTCTCTCTTTATACTTAACTTTGGGAATTTCTTTCTATCCCATCTCCCAATTCATTAATTGTCTGTTCATCTTTGTTTCATCTCCTGATAAAACACATCAATTAAGTTTTACAGATCAGTTAGTATATTGCAAATTTCCAAAATTTCAATGAGGTTCTGTTACATGGCTTTTAGTTTTCTGCCAAAATTCTCAATCATATCTTTACTTCTTTAAATATAATAATTCCTTGATAATGTCTTTCTATTTCCTGTTAAATTCTTCACATTGGTAACTTAATGTCTGATTTTGGCACATGCACTATGTATTTCAGATTCTATGTTCTGGTGTTCTCTTTTGTTTTAGTCTTTTCTTCTCATATTCCTACTATATTTTGAGATATATATATATATATATGAAATACACACATATACATCCCAGAATAATTTAGCTTCCTCCAGAAAGAATTTACTTATGTTTCAGGCAGGCTGTTAGGATAAGGTCACCAGCATCCTAGATCATTTTATCCAATCAGGGATTGAGATAATTCAAACCTGGGCTTCAGTCCTTATGAAGAGCTATTTATTAGCATTTCAATTTTACTTCTAGGATTTGGCTCTCTAAGGTCTGGGATATTTGCCATGATCTCAATTCCAATAGACGCTGAATTCCAATTTTATTTCTTAAGCCCAGTGAGTTTATGGAATTCTCTTAGCCTCTCGGTTACTACTTTCAAAATCAACATATAATTTTAAGAGAATAGCAACTCCAGATGTAGGCTTATTTATTTGTTTATTTACTTATTTATTTACTTCAGGTCTGGCCCCTATAGTACCTCTGGGACTCTGGAATACTCAGGTATTTCTCTGAAGTTTTCAAACAGAGATGATGATGATGATGATGTATTTTCACAGATTTTCTATTCTCACTGAGAAGAAGGGTTCAATATTTTAAGCAATGTTAACTTGCTAATTTTACATAATTTTGAATGACTTACTTATTTTTAAAATACAAGGGAATGCTTCAAATAACTGAGGATCTACAGTGAAGGTGGCCATTTAAAAGTCCTATTATAGTAATTTCACTGGTAATAGATGACACCTACCAAATTTCAGGAAATTCAAATGCTACAATTGTGGGTATTCATCCTTTCTTTCCAACCCTGTCTCCCATTTCCACACCATATATGCTTTACTTTGTAATTCGCAATATGAGCTGAATTCACCATGTGACTTCACACTTTCTGCTGTTCTTATCCGATTTTATCCTTCCAGATCCTTCCAGATCTTATCTTATTCTTTTCCATATTTATTGTATCTCTGCTTTTCTAGTGACACCTCATTCCCAACAGAAGCTGTCACACCCTGCCTACATCCCCTGGATAATCATCTTTAAACTCTGAAGTGTACTGATTACTGGGGGTATCTATAAAACTCTGCTCAAGGACTTTTTTACTCCACAAGGACTTGCTGAGCCCTGTGTGGGGAATTCTCCACTAGGATTGGGTTTCAGTTGTCTACAGTGGTGCCTGGCTTAGTAACGCACCCCACATTGCCTTCCTTCCATGGTCTGCCACATTTCTCATACTCCCCTGCAGGTAATTACTGGTATCCTCTCCAAAATAAACAACTTGCATTTGAGCTCATGTTCTAAACCACTGTTTTTGGATAATTTATAGAAAAAAATACATACTTGGATACCTCACTGATATGTTTATTGAGAAATCTTCAATGTTTCTCCACCTTATAAAATTTAAATGAAATGATCCCTAGGGAGAAATGCCAAGAATATATTACAGAGACAAATGTGCTTTAATATTGCATGTAGCACATTTTGAAATACATTAAATATTATTGTTGTGAGTTTATTACAATTTTATTAGTAAAATTAAACTTTGCCATCAACCATGATAATACATTCTCTTGGGCCTAGAATATCATTTAACTGATTTTAATTAATTAATTTATTTATTTATTTATTCATTTATTTATTTATTTATTTTTAGAGAGAGAGGGTGGGTGGGAGGGTGGGACAGAGGGAGATGGAGAGAGAGAATCTTAAGCAGTCTCCATGCCTAGGGTGGAGCCTGACATGGGGCTCAATCCCAAGACCCTGAGATCATGACCTGAGCTGAAACCAAGAGTCAGACACTTAATCAACTGCACCATCCTTGCCCCCCTATTTTATTTATTTTTTAACTGATTTTATTTTAACATTGAACTTAGAAAGCAGCCAGTTACACTCTAAGAATATGATAAATTATCAAACTTTTAAAAAAATTTGAATCTACAGTTAAGCAATGGCAAAAATAACAGAACAAGAAAAATAGAGAAAACCAAACTTAAACACAGAAAAAAAAATAAGAATGAAAAATGGTGGGGGGACAGATAAAGTTGGGGAGAGAGAAAGAGAAGAAGAGAGGAGACAGATTGATTCATGTATCTCCAGAGGAAAAGGGACCTGGAAAAGAAACATTTAGGCAGGAGAATGTGGGGTGGTACCAGGCTGTGCAAGTGCCAGAAAATCATTCAAAACCTGTGAAGTGAAAAGCTAAGACATTCTAAGACATTAGAAGCCCTGGATATTTATAAATGTAGATGATAAAATGGATAATACATCAACGTTCATAAAATTTACTAAATTTGAAAGGTTCTAATTCTAAAGACATTGGGATGGAACAGATCATCTTTTAAGAGTGCACTAGAAAAAAGGCTGAAATCTCTGAGCTTTCTCTGTTCCTCCTTCAGGCGCCCTCATCAGGCTAGCGTTTTCCTCTTAACTGCCTAGAGATGGGCCTAGATTGATCTTCCTTGGGATTGCTTCAGCTGAGCCCTTGTGTTGTCACCTTATCTTTAGATATGTGGCAAGGTGTCTGCCAGTGTCTAGCCATCTCTGTCTTTGTTTTACCTATTTTTGGTCTCTCTTCATTGGACAAGGGACCCACTGGGTAACCACTACTCCATGCATTCTTTCTCTCTAACAAATTACTACCAAGTAATTCTGGAGCATGTGGAGTATAGTGAAAAGGTGGATCATTCCTGGAAGGCTCCATCCAGGTAGAAACACTGCCTCTGATCCATTGTACCAGGAAAAAAAAAAATGATGTGATTCCATTCCCCACTCTTAGGAGGAAAGCATCCACCAGAAAAACCGTATGTTGATACACAGGAAGCAGATGCAGGTAGCATAAGCCCAAGGAAAAGCTGTCCTGGCTGTGGTGTTTTCC
>NW_025411596.1:0-4346 GCF_002201575.2 Neomonachus schauinslandi | reverse complement strand
GAAGCCTGCTTCTCCCTCCCTCACTCCCCCTGCTTGTGTTCCCTCTCTCGCTGTGTCTCTCTCTGTCAAATAAATAAATAAAATCTTAAAAAAAATGATGTCAGGCTTTTCCTGACAAAAATAAAGGTTTTGCTAATTGGCTTGACAAGAAGGACTGGTTTTGTCAATTTAAGTTATATGGCCAACATTTTCCATAACTTGAATGAGCTTAAATGTGTGGTTCTAAGGTCTAGATGAAAATACACCTAAAATGGGTGCCTGGGTGGCTCAGTTGGTTAAGCGACTGCCTTCGGCTCAGGTCATGATCCCGGAGTCCCGGGATTGAGTCCCACATCGGGCTCCCTGCTCGGCGGGGAGTCCGCTTCTCCCTCTAACCCTACCCCCTCTTGCGTGCTCTCTCTCACTCTCTCTCTCAAATAAATAAATAAAATCTTAAAAAAAAAAAGAAAATACACCTAAACTTTGTGATAAAAGTATTTTACCAAAAATATTGTATTGTAAAAGTTTAATGAAATGAACAATAGTGTGATTTTCTGAAGCAGATCTGAGTAAACTGAGTGAAAGGAGATGCTTCTAAGTCCAAGGAATAGATGTCACAGTCTTTGTCAAGGATCAGCACACTACGGCCCACGAGGCCCAATTTGCCTGCCTTGCATGTTTTGATTCATTTTGTTGGTGGTAAAATACAAGGCTATTCACCATTTTAACCATTTCTTTTCTTTTTTTTTTTTTTAAAGATTTTATTTATTTTAGTCATGAGAGACAGAGAGAGAGAGGCAGAGGGAGAAGCAGGCTCCCAAGGAGCAGGGAGCCCGATGTGGAACTCGATCCCAGGACCCTGGGATCATGACCTGAGCCGAAGGCAGACGCTTAACCATCTGAGCCACCCAAGTGCCCCATTTTAACCATTTCTAAGTGCACAATTCAGTGGCATTTATTAACTATATATTCAGAGTGCTGTGCAACCATCACTACTACCCATTTCCTGAACTTTTTCAATATCTGAAACAAAAACTCTGCCTACCGCCTATTTTTGTAAATGAAATGTCATTGGAACACAGCCATGCTCACTTATTTACATATTGTCTACAGCTGTTTTTGTTTCTTTTTTTTAAAGATTTTATTTATTTATTTGACAGAGACACAGCGAGAGAGGGAACACAAGCAGGAGGAGTGGGAGAGGGAGAAGCAGGCTGCCCGCCAAGCAGGGAGCCCAATGCAGGACTCGACCCCAGGACCCTGGGATCATGACCTGAGCCGAAGGCAGGCGCTTAAGGACTGAGCCACCCAGGCGCCCCGTCTACAGCTGCTTTTGAAATGCAATGGCAGGGTTGAGTAGTTGTGACATGGAACTGTGGCCTGCAAGCCTTAAATATTTGTTGACTCTTTAGAGAAAATGTTTGCCAAACCCTAGTCTTTGATACATTGTAGAAAAGCCTTCTTGGTATCCTTCCCAGAAATTGATCAAGCTAATGACTTTAAGGACTGGTAAACAATCATGCAGTTTCCATTTCTTTTTTTTCCCCTCAAAATTGAAGAAACTTAATCCACTTTTCACCTATAGATCAATAAATTTTTGATAGATCACTATGTGATAAATTTTGATAGATCAGTATAATTTGGAGAGCTAGGTGAGAACTATATTTCATCTCTAAACACTCCAGCATGCATATATTTTTTTATTTTTTTTTTATTTTTATTTATTTTTTTTTTTTTTTAAAGATTTTATTTATTTATTTGAGACAGAGAGAATGAGAGAGAGAGAGCACATGAGAGGGGGGAGGGTCAGAGGGAGAAGCAGGCTCCCTGCCGAGCAGGGAGCCCGATGCGGGACTCGATCCAGGGACTCCAGGATCATGACCTGAGCCGAAAGCAGTCGCTTAACCAACTGAGCCACCCAGGCGCCCTGCATATATTTTTTTAAAGATTTATTTATTTATTTCAAAGAGGGAGATGGGGGGAGAGAGAGAGAGAGAGAGAGAGAGAGACACACGGGGAAGGGGGAGGGGCAGATGGAGAGGGAGAACAGCAGACTCAGGGCTGAGTGCTGAGTGGGGATCCCAGGATCCTAAGATCATGACCTGAGCCAAAATTAAGAGTCAGACACTCAACTGACTGAGTCACCCAGGCACCTCTCCAGCATGCATATTTTTCACAAGAGATCAATATTTGTCTAGGGTTCTTTTCTTTTGAGGGAAAATTTATAGTGAAATGCACAGATCTTGTGTACCATTCCATAAGTGGTATGCATACTCTTGTGTAAATGCAAATCTGTTTCAAACTACAGCTTATTACCATCTGCCCAGAAAACTCCCTCATGCCTCTGTTCCTCCACTCCCCTGAGACAACCAAGCCTGTTCTGTAACTTCATATATATTGAATCTTACTGTATACACTCTTTTGGATAAGACTTATTTCACTCAATATAGTGTTTGTGAGATTCATCCATAATGTTGCATGTACCAAGTTTATTCTATTTGGTTACTAGTTAATTAGTCAACTGTGTTATTGGTCCTTTCATATTTGAGTTGTAAGAGTTCTTTCTATTACTCTAGATAGATCTTTTTTTAATCAGATATATGATTTACAAATATTTTCTTGCTTTGTGTTTTTCATTTTCTTGTTGGTGTCCTTTGATGCACAGAATTCTTTTTATTAGTTTCCGGCATATAACATAGTGATCTGACAATTTTATACATTACACTATACTCTCCACAATAAGCATAATTACCATCTGTCACCATACAACGTTATTACAATACTATTGACTGTATTCCCTATGCTGTATTTTTTATCCCTGTGAATTATTTATTTTATAACTGGACGTTTTTACCTGTTAATCCTCTTTACCTCAAAAGTTTTTATTTATTATTTATTATTATTATTATTTAAGTGGGCTCCATGCTCAAAGTGGGACTCAGACTCACAACCCCAAGATCAAGAGTTGCATACTCTACTAACTGAACTAACCAGGCACCCCACCTCAAAAGTTTTTAATTTTGATAAAGTCCAATTTATTTTTTCATTTGTTGTTCATGCTTTTTTCTAAGATTTCTTTGCCAACTCAAGGTCATGAAGATTTGCCCTCATATTTTCTCCTAAGAGTGTTGTAGTTTTAGCTTTTTTTTTTTTAAGACTTTACTTATTTATCTAATTGACAGAGAGAGAGAGAGAGACAGCGTGAGAGGGAACATAAGCAGGGGGAGTGGGAGAGGGAGAAGCAGGCTTCCAGCAGAGCAGGGAGCCTGATGCGGGGCTCAATCCCAGGACCCTGGGATCATGACCTGAGCCGAAGGCAGTCACTTAACCAACTGAGCCACCCAGGCGCCCCTGTAGTTTTAGCTCTTACATTGAGGTCTTTGACTCATTGTGAGTTAACTTTTGATATAGTGTGAGATAAGGGACCAACTTCATTGTTTTGCATGTAGCTACCCGGTTTTCTCAGGACTATTTGTTGAAAAGACTATTCTTTCCTCATTGAATGATCTTGACAGCCTTGTCAAAAATTAGTTGACCATAGATGTGTGGGTTTATCTCTGGACTCTCAGTTCTATCCCACTGACCTATATGTCTATCCTTGCCTCAATAGCACAGATGTTTTGATTACCATAGCTTTGTAGTAAGTTTAGAAATCAGGAAGTGTGAGTCCTCCCACTTTGTTCTTACTTTTGGGGATTTTTTTTTTTTGGCTATTCTGGGTCTTTTGCAATTCCATATATATTTTATTTATTTTTAAAGATTTTATTTATTTGAGAGAGAGAAGGGGAGAGAGAGAGGGAGAGCATGCATGCAAGCTGGGAGGGGCAGAGGGAGAGAGAGAGAGAGAGAATCTCAAGCCGACTCTGGACTGAGCATAGAGCCCACCTCAGGGATAGATCTCATGATCCTGGGATCATGACCTGAGCTGAAATCAGGAGTTGGACGTTTAACTGACTGAGCACCCCCCCACATGCCCCTCCTTATACATTTTATACATTTTAGAATCTGCTTATCAATTTATTTTTATTTTTTAAAGTAGGCTCCATACCCAATGTGGGGTTGAACCCTGAGATCACATGCTCTATGGACTGAGCCAGCCAGGTGCCCTTAATCTGCTTATCAAGTTCATCAAAGAAGTCATTTGGGATTCTGATAGCAATTATGTTGAATCTGTAGATCAGTTTGAGTTTTACCATCTTAAAAATGTTAAGTCTTCTGATCCATAAACATGTTTTTCTATTTATTTATATCCAATCTTTTTTATTTTATTATTTTTTAAAGATTTTATTTATTTATTTGACAGAGAGAGAGAGAGACAGCGAGAGGGAACACAAGCAGGGGGAGTGAGGGAGGGAGAAGCAGGCTTC
>NW_025411595.1:0-4347 GCF_002201575.2 Neomonachus schauinslandi | reverse complement strand
GGCAGGGGAGGGAGAGGGAGGTGCCCAGGCCCCATCAGGTGTGACTGGAAAGATGGGGGTGGGAGGGGAAAGGGTTAGGGATACAGGAGGGGCAGCAGGTGAGGCAGCAGAGGCTGAATGTGAGGGGCTGGGCCTTAGGAGAGAGGTGAGGTCACCTTGCAGAGGCGGCCACAAGACCCCTGAAAAGGCTGAATGAGACAGGCAGGGTAGGAAGAGGCTGGAGAAAGCCCCATGTGGAGGGAGGGGTGGGTGGTGGAGCCCCAAGCAGGACCCAAGGGTGGGGAGGAGAAAGACCAGAAAAAGGCACCAGGAAGATTCTCTGGGGAGGTCTAGGAGGAGGTGACTGAAGCCAGCATGGGGAACCAGCCCTCGTGGGGGGGGGGGTCTTCCAGGGAGGCCCCAACTCTAAATTCCAATCTGAACAGTTGTTTTGTCTTTTGGGGTTCTGTGTGTCTGAAAGAATGGGGGGCAGGATTCTACTGCTTAAAAACATTTGCACATGACACCTCAGACCCTCCTCAGGTGCCTGTCTTCATAGCCATGCTCCCCAGAGACCCCCTGCCCTCACCTACAAGGACTCAGGCATCCTTCCCTTCGGTGCCTCCCTGCCCCAGCTCCTTCCCCACCCCCTAAAATCACACTTGACCTCCCCACTTAATGCTCCACTCCTGTGGAGAGTTGTACCTGCTCTCTGCCCCTCTCAGCGCAGCTTCTTGAAAGAACAGAGTTCTCCAGGCTCTGCTTCCTTCCACCGGACCCCCACCCCAACCTCCCTGAGACTCCTGCCCTCCCAGCTCCCAGCCTGCCCAAGGCCAGCAGCGGCCCTCCAACGCACAGTTGTGGGCCGTATCTTGCCTGGGCGTTCTGCCCAGCACCTCCTTGTTCCGGAAACCTTCCTCCCCCAGCACCTCCCAGCTTCCCATCTTTTTCTCTGTCCCACCACTCCAGCCAGGCCTCCTCCCCACATGCCCTGTCAATGCCAGGTTCAGAACAGCCCTGTAAATGGATATGTTACTCCACCCCCCACCCCCACCCCGGTGATGGCTTCCCTGGCCATCAGAGCACTGCCACCTGCTGCAGCCCAGGCCTTGTGTCCCACTGCCCTCTGGGCATCTCCCATGATGCTCAGTACCTTGCTCCAAACCTGCTCCTTCTCTCTGAAATTGCACTAAGAAATCACCATCCCCCCCCCCACCACCCAACACCTAATGTCCTCAGGTTTCAACCTCCTGGCATCTCCCCAACCCAAACCCTGCTCCTTATCTCCCCAGCTCCTGCTCATTTCCTGCTCCCATTAGCAAAATTAAACAAGTTTCTTTCCGGGGCACCTGGGTGGCTCAGTCGTTAAGCGTCTGCCTTCGGCTCGGGTCATGATCCCGGGGTCCTGGCATCAAGCCCCGTGTCTCTCTCTCTCCTTCTGCCCCTCCCGACTGCTCATTCTCTTTCTCTCTCTCAAATAAATAAATAAAATATTAAAAAAAAAAGAAGAAGAAAGAAAGAAAGTTTCTTTCCTGCAGGACTTGTCAGGGCCTTCAAGATGAAAACCGTGAGCTAGGGCTACCAACAGCTAATGTTGATCAAGCACTTCCTCTGTACCTGTGTGTGTGCCCACACCTCAGCACTATTGGCATTTGGGGCTGGATAATTCGTTGTGTTTGGCAGAGGGTGGGGTAGGCTGGTCGGCGCTTTGTAAGACGATCACCAGAGTCCCTGGTTTCTACTCACTAAATGCCAGGAGCACCCTCCTCCTAAGTAGTGACAACCAAAAATGTCTCCGGACACTCTCAAAGGTCTCCTAAGAGGCAGAACCCCCCCCCCCCGTTAGTAGAGAGCCATTGTTCTCTACTAAAAACGTTTATTAGGCATTTACCATAGGGTAGTGCTGTCTGAGAGAAAGGCAGTTTGGCCCACATATGTAGTTTTACACTTTGTAGCTACCCCATTAAAAACATAGAAACGAGTAACCTTAGTAATATATTTAACCCAAAACATACCTGATACTATCATTTCAACATGTAATTAATATAAAAACATCATGAGATATTTCATCTCTTTATATGAAGTCTTCAGAAGCCACGGTGCGGTTCATTTACGCTTACAGTGCATCGTGACTTAGACCAGCCCCAGGTAGCTGTGGCCGCGTCCTAGGACCACACAGTTCTAAGCGTAGCTAGCATTTACTCAGATCGAAGCCACCTTGCATGCGTTTGCTCGTGTAATCCTTAGGACAACTTATTCTTAGCCCCACTGTACAGATGAGAAAACCAAGGCCCAGAGAGCTAACTCACCCAAGATCACACAGCTAATAAACGGCCCAGCTGACGTGAACCCAGTTTCCCTGTAGGTCACCCTGATGCTCCGGCATAAGGGACTTCGTGTGGTGTTTCCCAAACTTGCACAGAGATGGCACCCTCTTATCTCTGAGCTAGAGTCCTGTGGAGCCCACTGGCCTGCATTCCTGCCCAGCCTCCTCCCACCTGCGCCTCAGGGCCACCAGAACTACCTGCTCCCTGGGCAACTGCATATCTGATCTCATTTTGTCAAGTCCTCTAACATGTTCCATAGCTCCCCAGTGCTTTCAGATCCACCCACCCACCCACACACACACACCCCTTGAGAGGCCCTCCTCAGTCCCACTAGCCTCTCTCATCTCCCACCTCCCCCGGCCACCACCCCACCACCGGGACCTGCACGGTCTCCTCTGAGAACTCCCTGTTGGTCCAAACCCCAGGCCTTTTCACATGAGGTCTCCTCCCCCTGGCCAACTTGATGCATCCTTCAAGGTTCAAACCCTCCCTCCTCTGGGGAGACTTTCCTTCTCCTTCCCTCCCTGGCAGAGTTCAGGGATTTCCTCCCCCGGCCCCGTGGCAGGCCTCTACAACACAGACCTTATCACTCTAAGCAGCAATGATCTGGTTCCATGTCCCATCCCCCTCTCTGCCACCTCCACCCTCACCCCCTCTGTCCAGAGCACCCAGCACCAGCCTGGCACCCAACGCGCATCGCTAGAAAGTCCCAGAGTTCATGAATCAGGCAGAGCTCTATTCCCCACTTCCCTCTCTGGGCCTGACGCCCCACCTTCCTCAGCCCCGGCTGTCCGAGAAGGAGTGGGACTGAGGATTGAACATGACCCTCGGGGAGGATACCGCACAGTGCAGGGAGCTGGGTCAGTGAGAACAGAACTGGGGGAGTCAGGGCATCATCCTCAGGAGACCTCACTTTCCCTTCTGTGAAATGGGACAGTAATTTCTGCTCCATGATGATATTAATATTAATAAAAATACCACTACTGATCACAGCAGGAGTGATGGTGAGCAGACGTTTAGAACGTACAGTAATGCCAGATACGGCGTGAAGAAATCTGAGGTCTGCCGCCAGCAACCTTGTGAAGAGGGTACTGGGGTCCCCATCACCCAAGCACTGCCCTGGCACGTAGTGAGTGCCCCCCCCCCCGAGACATTTGCAAAATGGATAAGTGAATAAATGTTCTCTTTTCCAGAGGGCGAAACAGCAGCTTTAGAGAATTGGGATAATTCATCCATAACCTGGTGGAGCTGGGACTCAAACCCAGTTCTGATTCCCAAAGTCGAGTCTTGAAGGGCCACATAACCTGGGACGGGAGAGGCTGGGGCAGACCTGGGTCTCTCCCCGGCAGCCTCCTTTCTTCCTCCAGCAGATCCTCAGGGAAAGGCAGGCCCACAGTGTGCCGTGCATGGGAGGGTGCTGGGAGAAAGACACAGGCTTGGGCGGACCCAGGAGATGGGCAGCGGTCCCCGAGCCCCACACCCAGAACAGATTGATCTGGGAAGGCCACTGAAGGGGGGATGGGCTGTGCCCAGCTGGTGCCAAGACCAGTGGGCAGACCGGTGGGAGAGCAAGGCGTCCCAGCAGGACACCCCGGAAGGCCCAGACCTTAATTAACCCCAGCTGCCCCAGAACAGGCCCTGGCTCCCAGCTCTGGCCTGAGCGCCGGGGCTGCCCTAGGGCCCTGACTTGGCCCACTCAGGCCCTCGAATCCTGGGGACCCACCCGCATCCTTCCCCTTGGGGTGGCCTGACTTCCGCACACATGTGGGCCTAGGGAGGAGTGGAGGCTCTGTCCCGGTGGGAGAAGGCCCTACACCTGGGCCCCCACCCCCGCCGATCTCGGACAGGCCAATTCCGTTCTCCAGGGCTCGCGCGCCTCCTAGGCAAAATGGGGTAATAAGTCACAGCTGCCAGCCGCTGGCCGCGGCCATGGAGGCGAAAGAAGGGACTCCCGGAGCTGCCCTCGCCGCCCGCAGCGCAGGGAGGGCTGACGCGGGGTGTGGGTCCCGGCTGCGGGGCGGTGGGGGGGGGGGGGCCCCCG
>NW_025411594.1:0-4351 GCF_002201575.2 Neomonachus schauinslandi | reverse complement strand
CCTCCCTCCGGGGTCTGGACCTCGGAGGCCGCTAGCTCCACCGCTCCACCGCGCAGCAGAGGCAGCCGGGCGCCCCCTCTCCGCGTCGGCCCCGACCCGCCCCGAGCAGCGGCGCCCCCGCGCGTCCACCGAGCCCGGGCACAGCCCCGGGAGCGGCGCGGCACCTACTGTGCTTCCGCGGGGCGGCTCCCGCGTCCATTGTCTCCGTGGCGGCTGCGGCGGGGGGTGGGGGGGCGGGGGCGCAGTCAGCAGCCGGCCTCGGGCTCGGGCTCGGACTGGGGCGCGGGCGGCATCGCCCCGCAGGCTGGGCGGCCCGCGGCGGGCTGTGCGCGCTGACACTGCGCCCGGTGGAGGCGCCGCGCGAGGAGAGCGCTGTCACTCGTGCCGCCCGCACCACACCCCCTGCCCGCCCCGTGCGGGGTGGGGGCCGGGGGCGCGGGCTCGGCGGCGGGCGCAGAGCGGGGCGCGGGGCGCAGAGTCGAGGAGCACCGAATGCAGAGCGGGGCTCGGGGCGCAGAGCCGGGTGTAGAGCGGGACGTAAGCGGGGTGCAGATCGGGGCGCACAGTGGGGCCAGCAGGCTTTCCCCGCAGAGATGCGGCCTCGTTGCTCCCCCTTCTTCCCCCCTACACGCCCCTCTGCGTGGCCCCAGGCGGTGGGACTGCGAAGGGGGCGGACCGAGGACCGCTTCCCCATCCAGCGGCTGGGCGCTTGCGGAGCGGGTGGTGAGCGCAGCGAGACAGGGGTGTTTGCCTGGCTTTACCCCTCCCCCAAGATGTAAGGTGGAGAAAGTGGAGAAAGCTGCACAAGTGTCTAGTCCTGGTGGGTTGAGGGATGGTAGCTCCCCACCAGGCCCAAGGCACCCCTTAGTTCCCATGGGGCGGCAGCGCCCGGGGTGGGGGGAGGGGTGCTGCCCACTGCCGTTTTGGAAATGGAACCAAGAGCAACAGTGGGGGCTGGCCCATGGCCTCCCCTCCCCAAACTGGCCTCATACCCCAAGGAGGCCACAATCTCAGCATATGTCCCCCTCCCACTGCTCCAGGTCTTGGAGGGCCCCCGAAGCAGCAACAGAGACAAGCCCTGAACCCTTTGGGACCCTCCCTCACAGGACCTCCCCACCAGACCAGGCTTCTTGGGGACCCCCACTTCCCACCCCCATCTGCAGCAGGCAACAGTGGGGAAGAGGGGGGATCAGATCAAGAGAACATGTCCAGCCGGGCAACAGTGTCCAGAGAGACCCCACCAGCTGGCCCTGGGCCAGAGACAACAGGAAGAGAGATGTGGGAGAGACCACAACTAGCCTTAGCCAAACCCCTCCCTTCTCTGGGCTTCAGTTTCTCCGGGTATAAGACCTCCTGCTTCCTAAGGCCCTCTGCACCCCCCCGCCCGCCCCCAGCACACCCCACCCTGACAGGCAGGGTGCCCAATGCCCAGGACAAGGGAGGGCCATGCTGCTGTGTCTCCTCCCCAGCCCGACCCCTACCCCTGAGCGTCCAGGACCCTGAGATGTGAGAGAGGGTGGGTGGGTGACAGAGCCTCTAGAACATGCTCAGGAGCCTGCAGGAGCCACACCCAGGCCAGGATGAGACTCGCTTGAGGCCCCACGATGTTTGGGGATCATACTCATGGGTACCCACACTCAGCTTCAGAGACATCACAGCAGGGCCTGGCCAGGCAGGGGCTGGGGGCTTCCTTCTGCACTTTGCTCATCCCCAGCCCCCAAGGCTTTCCTAGAGTGACAGCCCCGGGCACCCCTGCCATCACCTCCTGGCTGAGAGCCCCCGGGCCGAGTGCAGGCCAGAGTAGGCGGCACCTCCAACCATGCACATCTGCACACCTTTTCCCCCAGCACCGTGGGGCTCAGCAGGTCTCAGGGGACAGAGACGCCAGTCCTGGGGGGGGGGCTGCCTGGGCACGGCAGCGTCCCAGCACGCCTTGGGGGTGTGGCCCAAAGAACAAGGCTCAGGGACAGACAGAGACACAGAAACCAAGACAATGAAACAGAGAAACCTGCACTCCTCCTGCTCAGAGCAAAACTGGGATACAGATTGGAAACCACTAGGAAAGAAACCTGCCTTCTGAGCCAGAGACTCCAAACATCGTGAGAAGCAGAGGAAGGTGTCTGGGCAGGCGGGGCTCAGGGCCTCGGGCTGGCCAGCCATGTGGACGGGGAGAGGCCACCGTGCGGGGCATGTGGTGTGTGCACGTGCCCACTGTGACTGCCAGGTCCTCCAGGAGCAGCTCCAGCAGCAGGGACAGCCTGCTCGCCCCCATAGCCCTCCGTCACCCCCACTGAGCACTGCCCTGGCCAGTCTTTTCCCACATCTCCCAGACCCACTCTGGCCTCCAGCCTCCCCCACACTGTGGAACACAGGCCTGACCAGGCTGTTCCTGGCTCCAAACCCTCAAGGACTCTACTCTCCTGTCAGGCAACATCAGGCCCTTGAGCCTGGCACCCAGGGCGCCCCACTGCCTGGTTTCCAGGGCCTGGAGCAAGGTGCCTCCTCCAGGAAGCCTCCCCTGCTTGCCTTGTCCCTCAAGCTCACCCCCTCTGAGACTGCAGCATCCCCGGTCTGAGCAGAGAATTTCACACGCCATGTCACAAGGGCCTTGCCCTTGTTTTGAGTCTCGCTGCCTGGAAGATCATGAGGGCCCTGCAGGCGGGGCACCACATGCCCATGGCTCTCCCACACACATCGGCTGGGCCCCGCTTCAGCGCAGCCTCGGCCGTGTGTCCGCTCGGCCTTGGCGGAGAGGTGTCCAGCCCGACTAACCAGCTGCCCCCGGTACGCTGAGACTGTCCCCATGGGCGGCGCTGCCCCCAGGAGCAACGGATGCCCGATGAGAGCCCCGCGAGGACACACGGGCCCAGAGAGGACCCCGTGGAGGCAGCTGGTGGCAGAGCAAGTGGGGGGGGGCCGGGCGCGCACCCGAATCAATACGCCTAATTGGGTAAATGTGCAATTCTCAACTGGCTAAATTTAGAAAGTGTGTGTTTCATTTTTCACCAGCATCTGGTCTTAAGACGTCCCGTTCTCGTCAGAACTCCAGACAGCGTGCAGGGATCAGGTGTCAGTTCGGCCCGCTCCTGCTTCCCACACACGGAGTCTGGAGCCGGGGGACAAACCGGGGCCGCGCCTGCCCAGCACTGACATGAGTGCTGTGCCAGGCCTCTCCCACGGGCGCAGGAGGACGCCTGCGCGGCCCAGCCCCCCGCGCAAGCATTGTGCTGTGCCGAGGTGGTGCCCACCAGAGGGGTGAGGACAGCCTGGGAGGGCCATCTCTGATGAGCCAAAGGTCTCGAAGGCACTGCCAGCCCTCAGGGATCACTGACTCCCAATACCACCTTTTCTTGGAGGGGGAAACTGAGGCACGGGGAGAAGGCACCCGCCCCAGGCTCCTGGAGACCAGGTATCCTGCCCCCAAAGGGCCTCTGTCATTGGATGCGGTGGGTGTTTCCATCTAACTCTGGTAGGTCAGGGGAGGGTCCGTAAGCTGGGTCAGGGCAGGGTTAAGGCCACATCTAATATGGCTGGCCATCCACACAGCCGGAGTCTCAGCTCCTCCAGGCCAGCCCAGACCCCTGGGCAGGGCAGCCCAGCTCAGGAGGGTGGGGGTTGGAAAAGGCCCACGATGCCCTGGCAGCCCCAGGGCAAACCCACGGCAAGTTCCCCGTTGGGGGGGAGGTTGCTGTGCAGAAGCACACAGTGGGCTGGGGGCTGGCCCCAGCCCCAGTGACCCCAGGCCAGGTGAGGAGGAAATGGGCCCGGCAGTCAGCAGCATGTCTCCACGTGGACACGGAAGCCAGCAGGCCAGAAGGAGGTGCTGGTGCTGCCAGGGCTCAGGCCCGCAGGGCAGCCAGGTGGGGGCTTTCCCCGCCAAGCCAGGGGAAGCTGGAGATACCCTCTCGTCATCCCTGGGTGGAGGCGGACAGCCCCTCCCAGGCCTCCCCGTGGGCACCCCAGCCCTGCTTCTGCCTTCACCCTGTGGCCTGCAGGGGGTGCGGGGGGGAGCTCTGGGGAGAAGGGAAGGATGCAGGTGACGGGAGGGGGGGGAGGGGAGTGTGTCTTGGAGAGGGGGGAGGGGGCAAGAGGGAAAGGGTGGCCAGGGCACAATGAGAGGCCTTCCCACAGACCCTCGGTCCCTCAGCCACCCCAGGTGTCTGTGAGCAGGGGGCACTGGGCCCTGGCCCCCCTTCTCAGCCCTGAAGCAACGATGACCCCCACACAGCAGCCAGGCTGGTGGCTAGGCCCACTCACTCACTCCTTCCTGTAACCTGCACGTCCCCAGGGCACCCAGCTGGGTGGCTAGGAATTCAGTGTGACCCCATCCCAAGCCCCCAGCCCTGGAGTA
>NW_025411593.1:0-4358 GCF_002201575.2 Neomonachus schauinslandi | reverse complement strand
AACTGAACCAGGATGAAATAGAAAACCTGAACAGACCTATAACCACTAAGGAAATTGAAGCAGTCATCAAAAATCTCCCAAAACACAAAAGCCCAGGGCCAGATGGCTTCCCAGGGGAATTCTACCAAACATTTAAAGAAGAATTAATACCTATTCTTCTGAAACCGTTCCAAAAAATAGAAATGGAAGGAAAACTTCCAAACTCATTTTATGAGACCAGCATTACCTTGATCCCAAAACCAGACAAAGACCCCATCAAAAAGGAGAATTACAGACCAATATCCCTGATGACCATGGATGCAAAAAGTCTCACCAAAATACTAGCCAATAGGATCCAACAATACATTAAAAGGATTATTCACCATGACCAAGTGGGATTTATCCCTGGGCTGCAAGGTTGGTTCAACATCCGCAAATCAATCAATGTGATACAATACATTAACAAAAGAAAGAACAAGAATCATATGATCCTCTCAATAGATGCAGAAAAAGCATTTGACCAAGTACAGCATCCTTTCTTGATCAAAACTCTTCAGAGTATAGGCATAGAGGGTACATACTTCAATATCATAAAAGCCATCTATGAAAAACCTACAGCGAATATCATTCTCAATGGGGAAAAACTGAGAGCTTTCCCCCTAAGGTCAGGAACGCGGCAGGGATGTCCACTATCACCACTGCTATTCAACATAGTATTGGAAGTCCTAGCCACAGCAATCAGACAACAAAAAGAAATCAAAGGCATCCAAATTGGCAAAGAAGAAGTCAAACTGTCACTCTTTGCAGATGATATGATACTTTATGTGGAAAACCCCAAAGACTCCACCCCAAAACTGCTAGAACTCATACAGGAATTCAGTAAAGTGGCAGGATATAAAATCAATGCACATAAGTCAGTGGCATTCCTATACACCAACAACAAGACAGAAGGAAGAGAAATTAAGGAGTCGATCCCACTTACAATTGCACCCAAAACCATAAGATACCTAGGAATAAATCTAACCAAAGAGACAAAGGATCTGTACTCAGAAAACTATAAAATACTCATGAAAGAAATTGAGGAAGACACAAAGAAATGGAAAAACGTTCCATGCTCATGGATTGGAAGAACAAATATTGTGAAGATGTCAATGCTACCTAGAGCAGTCTACACATTCAATGCAATCCCCATCAAAATACCATCCACTTTTCTCAAAGAAATGGAACAAATAATCCTAAAATTTGTATGGAACCAGAAAAGACCCCGAATAGCCAGAGGAACGTTGAAAAAGAAAAGCAAAGCCGGCGGCATCACAATTCCGGACTTCCAGCTCTATTACAAAGCTGTCATCATCAAGACAGCATGGTACTGGCACAAAAACAGACACATAGATCAATGGAACAGAATAGAGATCCCAGAAATGGACCCTCAACTCTATGGTCAACTCATCTTTGACAAAGCAGGAAAGAATGTCCAATGGAACAAAGAGAGTCTCTTCAACAAATGGTGTTGGGAAAATTGGATAGCCACATGCAGAAGAATGAAACTGGACCATTTCCTTACACCACACACAAAGATAGACTCAAAATGGTTGAAAGACCTCAATGTGAGACAGGAGTCCATCCAAATCCTAAAGGAGAACATGGGCAGCAACCTCTTCAACCTCAGCCGAAGCAACTTCTTCCTAGAAACATCGCCAAAGGCAAGGGAAACAAGGGCAAAAATGAACTTTTGGGACTTCATCAAGATAAAAAGCTTTTGCAAAGCAAAGGAAACAGTCAACAAAACCAAAAGACAACCGACAGAATGGGAGAAGATATTTGTAAATGACATATCAGATAAAGGGCTAGTATCCAAAATCTATAAAGAACTCATCAAACTCAACACCCAAAGAACAAAGAATCCAATCAAGAAATGGGCAGAAGACAGGAACAGACATTTTTCCAAAGAAGACATCCAAATGGCTAACAGACACATGAAAAAGTGCTCAATATCGCTCAGCATCAGGGAAATCCAAATCAAAACCTCAATGAGATACCACCTCACACCAGTCAGAATGGCTAAAATTAACAAGTCAGGAAACGACAGATGTTGGCGGGGATGCGGAGAAAGGGGAACCCTCCTCCACTGTTGGTGGGAATGCAAGCTGGTGCAGCCACTCTGGAAAACGGTATGGAGGTTCCTCAAAAAGTTGAAAATAGAGCTACCATATGATCCAGCAATTGCAGTACTGGGTATTTACCCCAAAGATACAAAAGTAGGGATCTGAAGGGGTACGTGCACCCCGATGTTTATAGCAGCAATGTCCACAAGAGCCAAACTGTGGAAAGAGCCAAGATGTCCATCAACAGATGAATGGATAAAGAAGAGGTGGTATATATATACAATGGAATATTATGCAGCCATCAAAAGGAATGAGATCTTGCCATTTGCAACGACGTGGATGGAACTGGAGGGTATAATGTTGAGTGAAATAAGTCAAACAGAGAAAGACATGTATCATATGATCTCACTGATATGAGGAATTCTTAATTGCAGGAAACAAACTGAGCGTTGCTGGAGTGGGGGGTGGGGTGGGAGGGATGGGGTGACTGGGTGATAGACACTGGGGAGGGTATGTGCTCTGGTAAGCGCTGTGAATTGTGCAAGACTGTTGAATCTCAGATCTGTGCCTCTGAAACAAATATTGCAATATATGTTAAGGAAAAAAAAAAGAAGAAGAAGAAGAAGGTAGCGGGAGGGGAAGAATGAAGCAGGGGAAATCAGAGGGGTAGACGAACCATGAGAGACGATGGACTCTGAAAAACAAACTGAGGGTTCTAGAGGGGAGGGGGGTGGGAGGATGGGTTAGCCTGGTGGTGGGTATTGAGGAGGGCACATTCTGCATGGAGCACTGGGTGTTATGCACAAACAATGAATCATGGAACACTTCATCTAAAACTAATGATGTAATGTGTGGGGATTAACCTAAGAATAAAAAAAAATAAAAAAAAAAAGTAAAAACCAAAGTAATTATCTAAGAAATCTATATAAAAAAGTCTTCAGTGAAAATAATTGAGGATGGATTCAATACATCACCAAGTATTTTTTGAGTACTTTCCAATTTAAAGTGTACAATTCAGTGTTTTTTAGTATATTCATTGAGCTGAGCAACTATCACTACAATCTAATGTTAGAATATTTTATCACCCTATTAGAAACTCCATACCCATTAGCAGTTACCCCTATTTTACCACACCACCCTCAGCCCCAGACAACAACTAACGTACTTTCTCTCTCCATAGATTTGCCCATTTTAGGCATTTTATATAATGCAATCATACAATAGGTGGCCTTTTTGTATCAGCTTTCATTTAGCATAAGGTTTTCAAGTTTCATCCATGTTGTAGCATGTATCAGAACTGTATTTTTTTGTTAAATAACATTTCATTGTAAAAATATACAACTTTGTATCCATTCTTCAATTAATAAACATTTGAGCTGTTTCCAGTTTTTGGCTATATGAATAATGCTATTATCAACATTTCTATGCAAGTTTTTGTGTGGATATATGTGTTCATTTCTCTTGAATATATACCTAAGTGTGCAATTGTTGGGTCATATTGTAACTAAGTTTTTGAGGAACTGCCAGACATTTCCCAAAGTGGCTGTAAAATTTCCCATTCCTGCTAGCAATGAATGATAGCCAACATCACTACATCCTCACAAATACAAGCTACGTTTTTTTTTAAACCATCCTAGTGGGTGCAAAAAGATATATCATTATAAATTTGATTTCCATTTCCCTAATGATTCATGATGTTGAGCATCTTTTTTTTAATTTTTTTTTAACGATTTTATTTATTTATTTACTTAACAGAGAGAGAGACAGCAAGATGGAAACACAAGAAGGGGGAGTGGGAGAAGGAGAAGCAGGCTCTCTGCAGAGCAGGGAGTCCGATGTGGGGCTCGATCCCAGGACACTGGGATCATGACCTGAGCTAAAGGCAGACGCTTAATGACTGAGCCACCCAGGCGCCCCGAGCATATTTTTTTTTTAATTAAGGTATAGCTGACATATAATATTACTTTAGTTTCAGGTGTACTGCATAGTAATTTGACAATTATATACATTACAAAATCCTAAGCATAAGTGTATTACCCTCTGTAACATACAAAAATTTTATAATATTATGGATTATATTCCTGATACTAGACTTTTCATCCCCCTGATTTATTTATTTTATAACTGAAAGTCTGTACCTCTTAAACTCTTTCACCTATTTCACCTATCCCCCATTCCCTACCATCCTCCTTTCTATCAATCACCAGTTCGTCCTCTATAAATCTTTTTCTTCTTCTTCTTCTTCTTCTTCTTCTTCTTCTTCTTCTTCTTCTT
>NW_025411592.1:0-4361 GCF_002201575.2 Neomonachus schauinslandi | reverse complement strand
ACTCTATACATTCCCTCAAACACCCATCAACAGAATGACTAGGAGGAGGAGCCCCCAAAACAGAAAAGACTCAGAGATTATGACTTATGCTGCAGATTTACAAATGGATGCAGATATAACCAAGATGTCGGAGATGGAATTCAGGCTAGCATTGTGAAGACAATGGCTAGAATGGAGAAATCAATTAATGGTAACATAGAGTCTCTAAGGGCAGAAATGAAAGCTGAATTGGCAGAACTTAAAAATGCTATCAATGAGATCCAATCTAATCTAGACAATCTAACAGCTAGGGTAAGTGAGGCAGAAGAACGAATTAGTGACCTTGAAGACTAATTAATAGATAAAAAGGGAAAAGAGGAGGCCAGGGAAAAACAACTCAGAATCCATGAAAATAGAATCAGAGAAATAAGTGACACCATGAAGCGTTCCCATGTCAGAATTATTGGAATCCCTGAGGGGGTGGAGAGAGAGAGAGGACTAGAAGATATATTTGTGCAAATCAGAGCTGAGAACTTCCTTAATCTGGGAAATGAAACAAATATTCAGGTCCTAGAGGCAGAGAGGACCCCTCCCAAGATCAAGGAAAACAGGCCAATGCCCCAGCATGTAATAGTAAAACTGGCAAATCTTACAACCAAGGAAACCATCTTAAGGGCAGTTAAGGGGAAGAGATTCCTTATGTACAGAGGGAGGAACATCAGAATAATGTCAGACCTATCCACAGGGACCTGGCAAGCCAGAAAGGCCTGGCAAGACATATTCAGGGTACTAAATGAGAATAACATGCAGCCAAGAATACTTTATCTGGCAAGGCTGTCATTTACAATGGATGGAGAGAAGCAGACCTTCCATGACTGGCAGTAACTGAAAGAATATGTGACCACTAAGCCAGCCCTGCAAGAAATATTAAGAGGGGTTCTATAAAAGGAGAAAGATCCCAAGAGTGATATACAACAGAAATTTACAGGGGCAATCTATAAAAACAAGGTCTTCACAGACAACATGATGACAATAAATTCATATCTTTCAATAATCACTCTAAATGTGAATGGCCTAAATGCTCCCATAAAATGACACAGGGTTGTAGATTGGATAAAAAGACAGGACCCATCCATATGCCGCCTACAAGAGACTCATTTTGAACCTAAAGATACATCCAGACTGAAGGTGAAGGGATGGAGCTCCATCTTCCATGCGAACGGACCTCAAAAGAAAGCTAGGGTAGCAATTCTTATATCAGACAAATTAGATTTTAAACTAACAACTGTAGTTAGAGACACAGAAGGACACTATATCATTCTTAAAGGGTCTATCCAACAAGAAGATCTAACAATTGTAAATATCTATGCCCCCCAACATGGGGGCAGCCATCTACATAAGCCAACTGTTAACCAAAATAAAGAGTCATATTGATAACAATACGTTAAATGTAGGAGACCTCAATACTCCACTCTCAGCAATAGACAGGTCATCTAAGCAGAAAATCAACAAAGAAACAAGATCTTTGAATGACACACTGGCTCAGATGGACCTCAGAGATATTTACAGAACATTCCACCCTAAAACAACAGAATACTCATTCTTCACAAGCGCACATGGAACTTTCTCCAGAATAGACCACATACTAGGTCACAAATCAGGTCTCAACTAATACCAAAAGATTGAGATTATTCCCTGCATATTCTCAGACCACAATGCTTTAAAACTGGAACCCAATCACAAGAAAAAAAATGGCTGAAATTCAAACACTTGGAAGCTAAAGACCATTCTGCTTAAGAATGTTTGGGTCAACCAGGAAATCAAAGAAGAACTTAAACAATTCATGGAAACCAATGAGAATGAAAACTCATTGGTCCAAAACCTATGGGATACTGCAAAGGTGGTCCTAAGGGGGAAATACATAGCCATCCAAGTCTCACTCAAAAAAATAGAAAAATCCTGAATTCACCAACTAACTCTACACCTTAAAGAACTAGAGAAAAAGCAACAAACAATGCCTAAGCCACACATTAGAAGAGAAGTAATTAAGATGACAGCAGAGATCAATGAATTAGAAACCAGAAACACAGTAGATCAGATCAACGAAACTAGAAGCTGGTTCTTTGAAAGAATTGATAAGATCGATAAACCACTGGCCAGACTTATCCAAAAGAAAAGAGAAAGGACCCAAATTAATAAAATTATGAATGAAAGGGGAGAGATCACGACTAACACCAAGGAAATAGAAACAATTATTAGAAATTATTATCAACAACTATATGCCAATAAGCTGAGCAATCTGGATGAAATGGATGCCTTCCTGGAAACCTATAAGCTGCCAAGACTGAAGCAGGAAGAAATTGACAACCTGAATAGGCCCATAACCAGTAACGAGATTGAAGCAGTGATCAAAAACCTCCCAAAAACAAGAGTCCAGGGCCTGATGGACTCCCTGGGGAATTCTACCAAACATTCAAGGAAGAAATAATACCTATTCTACTGAAGCTGTTTCAAAAAATAGAAACAGAAGGAAAACTTCCAGACTCATTCTATGAGGCCAGCATTTCCTTAATCCCCAAACCAGGCAAAGACCCCATCAAAAAGGAGAATTTCAGACCGACAGACCGATATCCCTGATGAATATGGATTCCAAAATCCTCAACAAAATCCTAGCTAATAGGATCCAACAATACATTAAAAGGATCATCCACCACGACCAAGTGGGATTTATCCCCAAGATGCAAGGGTGGTTCAAAATCCGCAAATCAATCAATGTGATAGAACACATTAATAAGAGGAGGGAGAAGAACCATATGGTCCTCTCAATTGATGCAGAAAAAGCATTTGACAAAATACAGCATCCTTTCCTGACTAAAACTCTCCAGAGTATAGGGATAGAGGGAACATTCCTCAAGTTCATAAAATCCATCTATGAAAAACCCACAGTGAATATCATCCTCAATGGGGAAAAGCTGAGAGCCTTTCCCTTATGGTCAGGAAGACGTCAAGGATGCCCACTCTCACCACTATTGTTCAACATAGTACCAGAAGTCCTAGCAACAGCAATCAGACAACAAAAAGAAATAAAAGGTATTCAAATTGGCAAAAAAGAAGTCAAACTCTCTCTTTTCGCAGATGACATGATACTTCATGTGGAAAACCCAAAAGACTCCACCCCCAAATTACTAGAACTCACACAGCAATTCAGTAATGTGGCAGGATACAAAATCAATGCAAAGAAATCAGTTGCTTTCTTATACACTAACAATGCAACTGTAGAAAGAGAAATTAGAGAATCAATTCCATATACAATAGCACTAAAAACCATAAGATACCTTGGAATAAACCCAACCAAAGAGGTAAAGGATCTATACTCCAGGAACTACAGAACACTCATGAAAGAAATTGAAAAAGACACAAAAAGATGGAAAAATATTCCATGCTCATGGATCAGAAGAATAAACATTGTTAAAATGTCCATGCTACCTCAAGCAATCTATACCTTCTACGCCATCCTGATCAAAATTCAAATGATGTTTTTCAAAGTGCTGGAACAAACAATCCTAAAATTTGTATGGAATCAGAAAAGACCCCAAATTGCCAAGGAAATGTTGAAAAAGAAAAACAAAGCTGGGGCATCACGCTGCCTGATTTCAAGCTATATTACAAAGCCGTGATCACCAAGGCAGCATGGTACTGGCACAAAAACAGACACATAGATCAATGGAACAGAATAGAAAACCCAGAAATGGGCTTTCAACTCTAGGGTCAACTAATCTTTGACAAAGTGGAAAAGAATATCTAATGGAAAAAGGACAGTCTCTGCAATAAATGGTGCTGGGAAAATTGGACAGCCACATGCAGAAGAATGAAACTCGACCATTCTCTAACACCATACAGGAAGATAAACTCAAAATAGATGAAAGACCTCAATGTGAGACAGGAATCCATCAAAATCCTAGAGGAGAACATAGGCAGTAACCTCTTTGACATCGCCCACAGCAACTTCTTTCAAGATACATCTCCAAAGCCTAGTGAAATAAAAGCAAAAATGAATTTTGGGGACTTCATCAAGATTAAATGCTTCTGTACAGCAAAGGAAACAGTCAACAAAACAATGAGGCAACCCACAGAATGGGAGAAGATATTTATAAATGACACTACAGATAAAGGGTTGGTATCGAAGATCTATAAAGAACTTCTCAAACTCAACACCCAAAAAACAAATAATCAAGTCAAGAAATGGGCAGAAGATATGAAAAGACACTTCTCTGAAGAAGACATACAAATGGCTAACAGACACATGAAATAATGTTCATCACATTTGAGGGAAATTCAAATCAAAACCACACTGAGATACCACCTTACACCAGTTAGAATGG
>NW_025411591.1:1012-4362 GCF_002201575.2 Neomonachus schauinslandi | reverse complement strand
TTGTTGTTTCTTTCCCTGTCCATTTTGGCCATTCTAACTGGTGTAAGATGACATCTCGATGTGGTTTTGATTTGGATTTCCCTGATGGCTAATGATAATGAACATTTTTTCATGTGTCTGTTAGCCATTTGTATGTCTTCTTCAGAGAAGTGTCTTTTCATCTCTTCTGCCCACTTTTTGACTTGATTATTTGTTTTTTGGGTGTTGAGTTTGAGAAGTTCTTTATAGATTTTGGATACCAGCCCTTTATCTGTAGTGTCATTTGCAAATATCTTCTCCCATTCTGTGGGTTGCCTCTTTGTTTTGTTGACTGTTTCCTTTGCTGTGCAGAAGCTTTTTATCTTGATGAAGTCTCAAAAGTTCATTTTTGCTTTTGTTTCACTAGCTTTTGGAGATGTATCTTGAAAGAAGTTGCTGTGGCCAATGTCAAAGAGGTTACTGCCTATGTTCTCCTCTAGGATTTTGATGAATTCCTGTCTCACGTTGAGGTCTTTCATCCACTTTGAGTTTATCTTTGTGAGTGATTTTAGAGAATGGTCAAATTTCATTCTTCTGCATGTGGCTGTCCAATTTTCCCAGCACCATTTATTGAAGAGACTGTCTTTTTTCCATTGCATGTTTTTTCCTGCTTTGTCAAAGATTATTTGACCATAGAGTTGAGGGTCCATATCTGGGTTCTCTATTCTGTTCCATTGGTCTATATGTCTGTTTTTGTGCCAGTACAATGCTGTCTTGGTGATCACAGCTTTGTAATATAGCTTGAAATCGGGCAACGTGATGACCCCAGCTTTGTTTTTCTTTTTCAACATCTCCTTGGTGATTCAGGGTCTTTTCTGATTCCATACAAATTTTAGGATTGTTTGTTCCAGCACTTTGAAAAATGTCATTGGAATTTTGATCGGGATGGCATTGAAGGTATAGATTGCTCTGGGTAGCATAGACATTTTAACAATGTTTATTCTTCCGATCCATGAGCTTGGAATATTTTTCCATCTTTTTGTGTCTTCTTCAATTTCTTTCATGACTGTTTTGTAGTTCCTAGAGTATAGATCCTTTACCTCTTTGGTTAGGTTTATTCCGAGGTATCTTATGGTTTTTGGTGCTATTGTAAATGGAATCATTTCTTTAATTTCTCTTTCTACAGTTGCGTTGTTAGCGTATAAGAAAGCAAGTGATTTCTGTGCATTGATTTTGTATCATGGACATTACTGAATTGCTGGATGAGTTCTAGTAATTTGGGGGTGGAGTCTTTTGGGTTTTCCACATAAAGTATCATGTCGTCTGTGAAAAGAGAGAGTATGACTTCTTCTTTGCCAATTTGAATACCTTTTATTTCTTTTTGTTGTCTGATTCCTGTTGCTAGGACTTCTAGTACTATGTCGAACAACAGTGGTGAGAGTGGGCACCCTTGACGTGTTCCTGATCTTAAGGAAAAGGATCTCAGCTTTTCCCCATTGAGGATGATATTCGCTGTGGGTTTTTCATAGATGGATTTTATGAGCTTGAGGAATGTTCCCTCTATCCCTACACTCTGGAGAGTTTTAATCATGAAAGGATGTTGTATTTTGTCAAATGCTTTTTCTGCATCAATTGAGAGGACCATATGGTTCTTCTCCCTCCTCTTATTAATGTGTTCTATCACATTGATTGATTTGCGAATGTTGAGCCACCCTTGCATCCCAGGGATAAATCCCACTTGGTCGTGGTGGATGATCCTTTTAATGTATTATTGGATCCTATTAGCTAGGATTTTGTTGAGGATTTTGGAATCCATATTCATCAGGGATATCAGTCTGAAATTCTCCTTTTTGATGGGGTCTTTGCCTGGTTTGGGGATTAAGGTAATGCTGGCCTCATAGAATGAGTTTGGAAGTTTTCCTTCTGTTTCTATTTTTTGAAATAGCTTCAGTAGAATAGGTATTATTTCTTCTTTGAATGTTTGGTAGAATTCCCCAGGAAATCCATCAGGCCCTGGACTCTTGTTTTTTGGGAGGTTTTTGATCACTGCTTTAATCTCATTACTGGTTATTGGCCTATTCAGGTTGTCAATTTCTTCCTGTTTCAGTCTTGGCAGCTTATAGGTTTCCAGAAAGGCCTCCATTTCATCCAGATTGCTCAGTTTCTTGGCATATAGTTGTTGATAATAATTTCTAATAATTGTTTCTATTTCCTTGGTGTTAGTCGTGATCTCTCCCCTTTCATTCATAATTTTATTAATTTGGGTCCTTACTCTCTTCTTTTGGATAAGTCTGGCCAGTGGTTTATCAATCTTATTAATTCTTTCAAGGAACCAACTTTAACAATGTTTATTCTTCTGATCCATGAACTTGGAATATTTTTCCATCTTTTTGCATCTTCTTCAATTTCTTTCATGAGTGTTTTGTTCCGTTGATCTGATCTACTGTGTTTCTGGTTTCTAATTCATTGATTTCTGCTCTAATTTTAATTATTTCTCTTCTAGTGTGTGGCTTAGGCGTCGTTTGTTGCTTTTTCTTCAGTTCTTTAAGGTGTAGAGTTAGTTGGTGAATTCGGGATTTTTCTATTTTTTTGAGTGAGGCTTGGATGGCTATGTATTTCCCCCTTAGGACCACCTTTGCAGTATCCCTTAGGTTTTGGACCAATGTGTTTTCGTTCTTATTGATTTCCATGAATTGTTTAAGTTCTTCTTTGATTTCTTGGTTGACCCAAACATTCTTGAGCAGAGTGGTCTTAGCTTCCAAGTGTTTGAATTTCTGCCAAATTTTTCCTTGTGATTGAGTTCTAGTTTTAGAGCACTGTGGTCTGAGAATATGCAGGGAATAATCTCAATCTTTTGGTATCGGTTGAGACCTGATTTGTGACCCAGTATATGGTCTATTCTGGAGAAAGTTCCATGTGCGCTCGAGAAGAATGAGTATTCTGTTGTTTTAGGGTGGAATGTTCTGTAAATATCTATGAGGTCCATCTGGTCCAATGTATCATTCAAAGCTCTTGTTTCCTTGTTGATTTTCTGCTTAGATGATCTGTCCATTGCTGAGAGTGGAGTATTGAGGTCTCCTACAATTAACATATTGTTATCAATATGACTCTTCATTTTGGTTAACAGGTGGCTTATGTAGATGGCTGCTCCCATGTTGGGGGCCTAGATATTTACAATTGTTAGATCTTCTTGTTGGATAGACCCTTTAAGAATGATATAGTGTCCTTCTGTGTTTCTTATTACAGACTTTAGTTTAAAATCTAATTTGTCTGATATAAGAATTGCTACCCCAGCTTTCTTTTGAGGTCCTCTGGCATGGAAGATGGATCTCCATCCCTTCGCTTTCAGTCTGGATGTGTCTTTAGGTTCAAAATGAGTCTCTTGTAGACAG
>NW_025411591.1:0-912 GCF_002201575.2 Neomonachus schauinslandi | reverse complement strand
TTGAAAGATATGAATTAATTGTCATCATGTTGCCTGTGAAGATGTTGTTTTTATAGATTGTCCCTGTAAATTTCTGTTGTAGATCACTCTTGGGGTCTTTCTCCTTTTATAGAACCCCCCTTAATATTTCTTGAGGGCCGGCTTAGTGGTCACATATTCTTTCAACTTCTGCCAGTTGTGGAAGCTCTGCATCTCTCCATCCATTCTAAATGAAAGCCTTGCCAGATAAAGTATTCTTGGCTGCATGTTCTTCTCATTTAGTACTCTGAATATGTCTTGCCAGGCCTTTCTGGCTTGCCGGGTCTCTGTGGATAGGTCTGACGTTATTCTGATGTTCCTCCCTCTGTACGTAAGGAATCTCTTCCCCCTAACTGCCCTTAAGATGGTTTCCTTGGTTCTAAGATTTGCAAGTTTTACTATTACATGCTGGGGTGTTGGCCCGTTTTCCTTGATCTTAGGAGGGGTCCTCTCTGCCTCTAGGACTCAAATGTTTGTTTCATTCCCCAGATTAGGGAAGTTCTCAGCTACAATTTGCTCAAATACATCTTCTAGCCCTCTCTCTCTCTCCACTCCCTCCGGGATTCCAATGATTCTGACATTGGAACACCTCATGGTGTCACTTATTTCTCTGATTGTATTTTCATGGATTCTGAGTTGTTTTTCCCTGGCCTCCTCTTTTCCCTTTTTATCTATTATACTGTCTTCCAGATCGCTTATTCTCTCTTCTGTCTCAGTTACCCTAGCTGTTAGATTATCTAGATTGGATTGGGTCTCAGTGATAGCATTTTTAAGTTCTGCCAATTCCCCTTTTATTTCTGCCCTTAGAGACTGTATGTTGCCATTAATTGATTTCTCCATTCTAGCCATTGTCTTCACAATTGCTACCCTGAATTCCATCTCTGACATCTTGGT
>NW_025411590.1:0-4365 GCF_002201575.2 Neomonachus schauinslandi | reverse complement strand
ATCATGTTGGTCTTTTCACTTTCCATGTGTCTGATGCATCTGACTCGAGGCCCAAAAAGCACGCAGAGCAGTACCGTCCGATACGACATTCTGTGCGGAAGGAATTGTTCTATATCTCCGTTGTCCGGTATGGTGGCCACGAGATGCATGTGGTTCTAGAGATGCAGGTGGCACTTGAAATGGGGCTGGTGTGCTGAGCAGTGGCATTTTTAATTGTTTTAAATGAATATGAATTTAAGTAGCTATATGTGGCTCATAGCTACTATTCAGACCTTACCAATCTAGAATGCTCTTAGTTTTCTGGATCCTCCTCAGAAAAGATACTGTGTGACTCATAGGTCTATGTTTATTAAATTTATGTTCAAATGGAAGTCATGGAAACAGATGGAGGTTCCTCAAAAAGTTGAAAATAGGGGCACCTGGGTGGCTCAGTCATTAAGCGTCTGCCTTCGGCTCAGGTCATGGTCCTGGGGTCTTGGGATAGAGCCCCACATCAGGTTCCCTGCTCCGTAGGAAGCCTGCTTCTCCCTCTCCCGCTCCCCCTGCTGTGTTCCCTCTCTTGCTGTGTCTCTCTTCGTCAGATAAAAAATAAAATCTTAAAAAAAAAAAGTTGAAAATAGAGTTACCCTACAACCCAGCAATTGCACTACTGGGTATTTACCCCAAAGATACACACGTAGTGAAATGAAGGGGCACATGCACCCCAATCGTCATAACAGCAATGTCCACAATATCCAAACTGTGGAAGGAGCCTAGATGTCCATCAACAGATGAACAGATAAAGAAGATGTGGTATGTATATACAACAGAATATTATGCAGCCATCAAAAATGAAATCTTACCATTTGTAACAACATGGATGGAACTAGAGGGTATTATGCTAAGCAAAATAAGCCAATTAGAGAAAGACAATTATCATATGATCTCACTGATATGAGGAATTTCAGAAACAAGACAGAAGATCATAGGGGAAAAGAGGAAAAATGAAAAAGATGAAATCAGAGAGTGAGACAAACCATAAGAGACTCTTAATCTCAGGAAACAAACTGAGGGTTCTGGGAGGGTTGGGGTGGCTGGGTGATGGACATTGGGGAGGGTATGTGCTATGGTGAGCGCTGTGAATTGTGTAAGACTGATGAATCACAGAGCTATACCCCGAAACAAATAATACACTATATGTTAATTAAAAAAAAGAATGAATGAGGTTGAATATAAATCCGTAGAAATTACCCAATCCAAAAGTGACAGAGAAAAGAGATTGGAGAGAAATGAATAAAACAGAACTGTAAAGAAACAGACAAATTAAATATATTTAGAAATCAATACTCCTCTCTCATTAATAGAACAAGTAAGGATTAGAGGACATTAACTGTACCATGAGCCAAAACAGACCATGAGCTGACCCCAACATACATCTCAATAAGTGTAAAGGCAATAAATTATAGACTATATTCTGCAACCACAATTAGAAATCCATCACATGAAGATCTCTGGAAAATCCCCAAATATTTGGAAATTAGTAGCACACTTCAAAAGCATATGTCATCATGGCTTAGAGAAGCAATCACAAGGGACGTCAGAATTCCCTTCACCTGAATGACCATGTACAGATATGACAATGTGGGATCTGTAGATGCAACAAAAGCAGTTTGTCATTTCCCAGTCTGCAGGGGCAGGAAGCCAGGTCTGAAGGATGCAGATACCAGGTCCCTGGTCCTAAGGGGCACCAAGGGGTAGAAGAGGCAGCAGACCAGGGTCCTGGGCGCTCCAGGTAGGGAAGGGGGGCCACCCTCCAGATTCCAAAAGGTGGGGTCTGACCCCTGCACAGGAGCTGCCCCCCTTGGTCATCTTGGGCATGGTGTTCAGACGCCCGGGTTCTGCGGGCCTGGGGAGAGGGGAGAGGACTTATGCGGGTCCTGGAGGAAATGTGAGGCAGAAGCCTGGGCCCTGAGTCCTGGCTGATGTCCTTGAACCTCCGAGCTCCAGGATGGCGTCTCCATGGCTCCAGCTGCTGGGCCCCTCGCTGTCAGAGGCCCTGGGGCTGCTCTTCGTGGAGCAGGGGTTCCACTGACTTCACAAGTAGAGACGGTCTCCAGGTGGCAGAGGCTGTAAAACAGGGGTGGACGGCAGGGGGCTGAGAAACCCTAGCCCAGGGAGTGGGAATCTGGAAACTCCAGAATCAGAAACCAGGGCTGGCCCTTCAGGGTGGTTGGGACTTGCTCCCCCTTCCTCTCAGTTCCTTGACGCCCCGGCCTTCCCAGCATAAGGGGGTCTTGCTCTGGAGGAGGGGAAGCCCTTTAACCACCTCCCCTCTCTCTGCTTTTCCCTTCTTTCTGGAATGTTTGAACTATTCATAGTGTCAGTGTGGCAAATGCCTGAACTTAAGTACAGTTTCCTGACCAATGACAGAGCTCACCCCTGTGTGATGACCATCAGGTGACAGCCAGAGACCTCTACCAGGGCCCCAGCCAGGAGTCCCTGCGCCTCTTCCAGACAGAACCCATCCTCTCCCACAAGCGTCCCTAAGACGACTCCTCCCCCTGACTCTCGTCCCGGGTTCCTCCGCCTGCACTCTTGTTGGCCCCCACCCCCTAATGTCAGTACTTCCTCCCTCTGCTCACTCCTCCAGGAGCAGCCCCAGGTTCCAGGCCATCTCCCAGCGGAGCCCCGCCCCTCCTCCTCCCCTCCTTCTACCTGACCTTAGGAACTGAGAATCCAGAGCAGGTTCCCTGGAGGAGGACCCGTTCGCCCTGAAGCAGCAGCAAGAACAAGTGACAGGGACCCGGAGTCAAGGTTCCAGGAGGAACTGAGGGCACCCAGCATGTGTGTGGGGTCCACTGCGGACCTGGGAACCAGCCGTGATGGCCTGAAGATCTATCTGTTCCTCCCTGAGGCCAGAGTCCATGGTCATTCAATGGGGAGAAACCACCTATGTCAGCATGTATTTTGGGAGACAATTCACTGAGGACTCGACACTGGATGGGGGCTTCCCCTGTGTGCACAGCCCCGTGCCCCTGCTGGGAACCCAGGGAGACCCTGGGGAGGTCCCTGGGGAGAAGCCCAGAGGGCGCTCAGGTCTCCCGCCCTCAGCCCTGTGGCCACACGGGGGCGCTGCGGCGCTCCGGTCCTGCACCGCCAGGGGGAGCACTGGGCTGAGCTGAGTCAGGCCCAGAGGGCTGACCCGCAGGCGGGGCATGGGGGAGGGGGGCGGAGGAAGGGGCCTTCTGAGCAGCCCTGGGGGCAGGTGCAGGGGTGGGGCGGGGATCCGAGGAGAGGAGCGCTGCGCTCTGGAGCCCTGCCCCGTGTCTGAGTTTCCATCTGTCCTCCCCACAACCCCTCTCTCCAGCCCCTGCATGACAAGCCCAGGAAAACTGAAGAGTAGATCCTTGTTCCTCCTGGACTGATTCCCTCGCTGAGGGCTTTTACAAAAGACACTCCTTTATCTTAGAACAGTTGGAGATTTACAGAGAAGTGACAAAGGTAGTGCAGAGTCCCTGTGTGCCCCACACTCAGTTGTCCTGTCGTTAACACCAATCTCACCGTCATGCATTTGTCACAGCTAATGACCCAATATTCATACGTTACTACGGATCTCCACACGGGATCTGCTGTCATGGTTTTGTTTTCTCTCCCAAGACCCCGTCCAAGTTACCACATTGAGTGCCATCATGTCTCCTTCAGCCTTCCCTGGCTGTGAACGTGTCTCAGAATGTCCTTGTTTTTCATGGCCCTGACATGTTTGAGGAGATGCTTCGGGTACATTGTAGACTGTCTGTCATTGTGAATCAGGCTGGCTGAGGCTGTGGGGTTTGGGAAGACCACACCTGGCTGGGCCCTGCTCCACGCAACATAGCAAGAACACGCAGTGATCCCTTGCTCGTCACGGATGAAGTTCACCTTCACCCCCTGGCTAAGGTCGTCTTACCCACATGCTCCCCGTGAAGTTCCTTCTCTTGCTTTGTCCCTCTCCATAAAGTAGTCTTTGGAAGGAAGTCAGGATGTGCAGCCCACAGGCGAGGGCTGTCCCGCGGTGACAGTTTGCATGCAGGTTGTTGTGCAAACGTGAGTTCTCAAATGAGGTGGGTAAATACCTTCCAGGGGGATCAGCAGCTTGTGTGCTCAGTCCATGTGTGACTTCATAAGAAACTGCTGACCGTCTCCCACAGCAGCTGTGCTATTTTGTATTCGTGCCCTTAGTGACTGAGACTTTCTGGGCTCCCTGTCCCGGGCAGCAGGTGACAGTATCAGCGCTTGGATTCCCGCCAACTAACAGGTGTGTGATGGCAGATCACTGTTGTTGTCTTTTGCATTTCCCCGGTGACACTTTTTGTTGAACATCTTTTCATATGCTTGCTACCCATGAGT
>NW_025411589.1:0-4367 GCF_002201575.2 Neomonachus schauinslandi | reverse complement strand
TGGGGCCGCGTGGGACCTGGGCTGCACCCGTGGAGACCCTGAGGCTCAGAGGAACTCTCAGAGGCCGTGACCGCGGGTCAAAAGGGCCTCACCGTGACACAGGGAGCCTGGACAAGGGCAGTGCCAAACGGGTTCTGCCTGGGGAAGCTTGAGGCAGGCGGGGCCAGGCAGCGTCCATGAGCAGAGCTGGAGAAGCAAAGCCGGCGCAGCCGCTGCACTTGTGGGATCTGTCATTCCGTGGCCGTGAGCCCCACCCTCAGGTCTCCTAGCACCGCCTTCCATTTGGTCCCAACGAAGCCACCTCCCGCCACGCTTGGCACAGACGTCTGGGCATCCTGGCGCAAAGGCTCACCCCCCTGCCCCGTCACCTTTCTGCGTTGGTCTGGTCACCACACTTGTCTCCTTCATTTCCATCGGGGGCTCCTTGCACCCCGCCCCCGCCCCAAGCACGCCGAGAGCACTGGCCGGCGCGCACAGATTAATTCCATACGTGGGTGGAGGAAAGGGTGGGTGGAGGATCATGGTCAGCGGCAGGGAGTGGCAGCGGAGAAGGACCGCCATTCCCGGGGAGGGCCTTCAAACCCTCAAGCAACCTGACCTATGGCCCACAGAAAGTACACACGGGTCTCCTCCTGTGTCCCTGTGTGGGTGTGTGTCTGGCTGCATATCTGTGTGTCTGTGCCCCCCAGGGAGCGTTAAGATCTTGAGATGAATATGAGGGAGCATCAAACTTGACCGACGCCAGTCCAAAAGCTTCATATGGAGCCGAATGGTCGGCCCGGTTCCTCTGCACAGGAAATAACTGAAGCCTGGGGCCGGGGCAAAACATTGGGCAGTCTGAGGACCCAGGAGCCCTGGAAAAATACTGAAAAGTAAATAAACCAGATCAAGTGTGATTGTGAGTGTTTGACGTGTGCACGTGGGCGCTCGGGTGCGTGCGCTCCCCTTTGTGGGAGCAGGTCGGGGAGTGCCTGAGCACATCGGCCTCGGGTCGGTGTTTGACTTCTCTGCCTGGGCATCGGCAGCCCGTGAAACAGCTGGGCCTGTATCCTTGCCCAGAGGGCTAGGTCACGCACGCTCGGGCCAGCATCCCAGGGGGCAGAGGTCCTTCCCCTGGGGGTGCGGCAGGACCAGGCAGGGAGAGGACATGAGACGAAAGCCAGCTAACTGGGGCTCATCTCTTCCCTGCGGAACTGAGGGAGTGGAAGGAAAGGGAGCGACGAGCCAGGGCTGGACGTGTCCAGGACCCACGTTCGGTGGATGGCGACGACAGTCCTCCAGGGATGCTCCCTGGTGGGTGTCCTCAGACGCATCCACTGCACACGCCACGGGGCCGGTGAGCGGAGAACCCAAGGTCCATTACTCAGTGGAACCCAGCGCTGGTGCTCTTCAGAGGCCATAGGAACGCGCACAGGTTCTTGCTGACACGGTCAGCCTCTGAGGACCAGCAACAATGTTGGGGAGCGGGGATCAGGCCGTATGGAGGGACGGTGAGAGAGGGGACAGAGGGAGGTGGGAGGCTAGAAAAGGTAACACTCCCGTTCGGAGACAGGGGCAGGGCGAGGGACTAAAGTGTTGGGGAAAGAGACACCCCCCCAACACACACACACACACACACAGACCCTGTCGGATGCGCATTCGGGTGCACACCCTCAGTCATGCCCCCTCACACACACTCATTCAGGCATTCCCACACACCGACACACACACTCACTCTCAGTCACCCCCCCAGACACACACTCCTTCACTCACTCCCATCCCCCGATGTACGCACACTCAGTCCCTCACTGGGGCACACACTCACCCACCCACCCAAAGGCTCCGTCGTCACTCACTCACATGTCCTGACAATCCCACTCATGCACCCACGCTCCCCAGGAACCCTAGCCACCTCTTTCCCTAGGGCCCTCGTTTGGGGTCCTCCCGAGTGCAGACAGAGGGGAGGGGCAGGGGTAGCACGGTTGCTAAGTGCAAGGGCCGGGCCACCCTCCCCTGTGCTGTCTGTCCCATGATGACATCCGGGGCTGATATCCCTTAGCCTTCTCTGCGTAGGTCCATGGAAAGCCCTGGAGCATTCAGAGTACCTGTCGCAAGCCCCAGCCGGGAGGCGGTGAGGTGAGCCCCTGGGGTGCTCCTCCCCCGAGCGGGCTTGTGCTTGCCTGAGACGCCTCTGCTCCGGGAAGCTGGCAGAAGACCGAGTCCGCCGCCCGCAGGGTGGCGAGGTCTGAGCGTTTGCCCCACGAGGCTCTTCTCCATCCCCAGCTAAAGTGGCTGCGAGGGCAGCGGCCCTGAGGGTGACGGGGCGATACTCACCTTCCTGCACCCCACCGAGCCCCACCCCGTGGGGCTCCCCGCTCCACAACTCCCGAGAACCGTGGCGGCTCTTTCCCGCACGAGGGTTTGGCAGTCAAACTGCACAGATGCTTCTTGTGCCTTTCGGTATATGCAGTACGGATCGCCTGTTCAGCGTCAGGTTGTGGATTTGATGATCTCTGCGACCTAACCTTGCCCCTTCCAGGGTGGGCGGAGGCTCCTGAGCCTCTAGGAGGGAAGGCTTGCCTCTCCGGGACTGCGGGGGAGACCCGTCTTCTCAGCTTCTTGGTCTGAAATACTGGTGTCCCCTTGACGGGCTCCCGCCTGCTGGCACCTGGCCCTGCTTGTGCTGCTCAGATGAAAGTGTGACCTCCTAATCTGAAGCGCGAGCGGGACAGCTCCCATGTTGGCGCACAGTCTGAAGGCAGAGTCCTAGGCTGGGCCATGTCGGGGGACCGCAGGGCAGTCCTCTACGCTCGTGCCGTTTGGTAGGGTGTTGTCGAGGACGTAAAGCTTGGGGGAGTGTTGGGCACAGGGTCCCCCACCTCTTAGCATCTCCCGCCAGCGCTCGGGGAACGGTGCGCTGTTAAAGCCCGCCCCGGACCGGAGGATGAGGCGCGGGTTGGCCGGGCGGGGATGCTTTGGGAGATCAGGGGGCCCCAGATGTCAGGAGCCAACTGGACACAGAGGGCGTCAGGGCCCGGGTCCACAGGAGGAAAAAAGGGGGCCGGGAGAGCTCAGCCCAAAGCGCACTAGCGTCCCGTTTGACCGCTCAGACAAGACCACGGTAGCATCCTCTACAGAGGTCCAGCAGCCTCTGCAGGGGTGACTTTGGCAGCACAACCCGAAACAAAGGCACTAACCAGGAAACGCTGGTCGCTGTCACAAGCTGAGGCAGTTAGCGTCCAGGTGTCAGCCCACAAGACCCACGAGCACGGGAGACGGGGCCGTGATGAAAGCCCTGACTGGCAACACTTTGGCAGCGAATCCACAGGGGGCCCACTCGCAAGGTCCTGGAAAGAGCTTATAAGACCCCCCGAAATCAGAACGGGAACCCGGCAGCCCTCTCGGGGAGCTTTGGACTCTGGCTCAAGAAACATTGCCCTGCTGCCCAGCACTCTTCGTCTGGTCTACCTCTTCCTTCCTCGAAGCGGCGTGGCCAAGAAGCCGGGCACTACGGGAACAAAAGTGCTGTGCCCCAGAGTGCTGTGTGATCGCAGAGGACCGCCTCACGAGTTGACGAGCGTCGTGGCTCCGTGAGTCTGAACCACGTGCGTCGGTCCCCGGCCTCTCCGCATCTTGGCGTTCTTGTCCGCGGAAAGCGTGGATCGCGCGCGTCCCACTTTGCCCGTGTTTCCCTGTGTTCCTGAGCGTGCCTTGCCTTGGCGTGTCTCGGCCTGGCTCTTCCTGTGCCGTCGGGTCTGGCTTCTCGCATCCGTGCCGCAGCCCCGGACGGGCACGGCTGGGCCTCCAAAAGTGCCTCGGGCATCGCGAATCCCTGCTTTGCTCCAGCTGCCGGGCTGTTGGCCTGACTTGTGTGTGTTGTGAGAGTTCCTGTCCCTGAGTCCGCCTGCCTGTGGATGGGACCTCGTTTCTCCCATTTCGGGATCGGAAACCTGTCCTCCTGCAACGGGTGGGCGGGTGGGAGCGCGGGCTGAGGGCGTTGGGTTACTGATGGTTGGTGAGCCCGGCGAAGTCCTTCGCTGCCCGTACCGTATCGTGCGTGGTGACGCCCCCTCGGGAACAGACGAGCAGCCCCGCAACGCACCGCCGGTCCGTGAGGGGCAGGGATGTCAGCGGCCTCGCCTAGGGCATAAGGTCACTCCTCCTTCTCCGTCCTCCCGCTTTCAAACGCTTCGTGGCCTCGGGCTTCAAAGTCAGTCTCTTGCACGGAGCAGAGACGTGGGCAGCTTTTCAAAGGCAGAACGTTCTGCTGTCGTGCACACCTTCCTGGGTTGCTGCCTAGCCTGTTTACTGACCGGGCCAGACTGGTGTCCCCCGTTGCACTACTTGGTTTCTGCGTACCCCGTGCCCGTTTCCGTCCTCAATTCCTC
>NW_025411588.1:0-4369 GCF_002201575.2 Neomonachus schauinslandi | reverse complement strand
TTGCTTTAGTCTGCAGGAAGTGAAATTTATAAAAGTCAGGAGAAGCGTAAATGCTGCTTCAGACACTAATAGCATGTTTAAGCACCAAGGAACATATGGTCATACATGAAAAAGTAAAGTAATAAAATCATTGCACCATAAAATTCCAAGCAGAGATCAGCTTATAAATATAGGAAGAAGCCACATGTGTGCATTTATTCAGTCACCTGTATTCATGTATCATCAGATTTTGCTAAGGAATGTACATTGTCATGAGTTACTAGTCAACACGATAGGAATGATGGCACAATGTATCTCCACTCTTACAAGAAAAATCTTAGTTTTTTTTTAAACTTGATATTCCAATTTGAGAGGCAAATCTCGATTGCACCGAATTTATAATTCAGTTTAGTGATGTTCATGAATCTGGATAGTTCCCTTTCCCCAAAGCAAAGTTACCATTGCAAATGGCCTCAGGACACTTTGGGGAAAGCTAGCAAGAAGATTTTCACCATATGCATTTAGGTAGTGATTTATGGATCCTCCTCAAATATACCTACTACCCCGTTTATTCAAGAACCTCTGAATCTTGAGTAACTTGTTCTAGCTCTGCAAATTACACCAAGTAAAAATTGGACCATGTGAAAAATGCGTATCCTTTTGCAAGGAAACTGTCAGAGATGAGTTTATTACAAAATATTCAGTAAGAATAAAATAATTATTTTTAAGAAGATATTTTACCAATCTTTGCTTATTATAGTATGATGTATCAATATTGTTCTTTATGATTAGTGTGATTTTGTCATATTGAAGTGTTTTCTCAGCTCCCAGCTCATGAAAATATTTACCTATTTTTTTTTCTTGATGCTTTATTGTTTAACCTTAAACGCTTAGATCTAAGGAAATTTGGAATTACATTTATTTATATTTTGCAAATGATATGGAAGAATGAGCGTTTATTCTTTTACACATGAGTGTACAGTTGATACAACAGGTTTAATGAACTGAATTTCCCCTTCACTGACCTAAATGGCCATCTTTGTTGTAAATTATCAATATATATACAAATCCATATCTGCAATGCCTAATTTATTGCATTGGTCAATATTTGAACCAATACAATTATCAATTATTGTAACTTATTATAGGTTTTGATATCTCTTAAGGTAAATGTTCTCATTTTATGAGTTATAAATTTTCTTTGAGCTATTTTGGCATTTGCATAAATTTATTAATTCTATGGTCAACTTGAAAATGTTCATATTCACACACAAACTGAAGGGGTTTAGTGAACATTATATTAAATTTACAAGTATAGGAATAAAATTTACTTTAATAATTATGCATATAGCAATATTGTTAAATTTATTTATTTGCAATCATTTTTCCTTCATAATATCACTCATGCTTATTAGTTTCTTGCCAGACATAGTTATCTGCATATCATTTATTCTAAAAGATTTCCAATTTTATTGTAATGCCTACATTTTTCCATGTGTTATATAGCTGTAATTTTTCACCCTAATATACACAGAATTTATCATCTAACAATTCTACTCTTAGGGAAATACCCATCAGAAATACATGTATGTGTGTTCTCGAAGACAATTATTAGAATGTTCACACCAGGGCTATTCATAATAGATCCAACCAGACACAGCCTGCAGGAAGAGGACAGCCATCTGAGCTGACTACTGACACTACCTGACTACAAGTCCATGGTGGCCCCAGACTGGGCTCTTAAAAATACATGCACCAAATCTGAAAAAAACAAAAAACAAAAAACAAGCAAAGTAGACCATGAAGTTTACTAGGCTGAAGGCACCTGCAGCTCAGTGACGACATAGTGTGCCAGCAACGACAAAGGAGACATCCTTGAAGCACCTGGATCTGGTGAACAGGGAGCATTACACTGTAGGGCACCCCCAGAGCTCTCCTTCATAAAACCTCTACGTGTAATGTCAAGAAACATAGCTGACTTTCCTAATACAGAGAAACACACAGAGAGACAGATAAGCAATATGACTGATTAAGAATTCAAAGTAATGGTCATAAAGATACTTATTGGAATTGAGAAGAGTGCAAGATCACAGTAAGACCTTTAACAAAGAGATAGATCATACAAAAAATAACCAAAGATAATGAATGAAACAAATAAAATTAAATATACACTAGAGGGAATAAATAGTAGACTAGAAAAGGCAGAAAAATAGATCAGTGAGCTGGAAGACAGAGTAGTGGAAAGCAAACAGATGAACAACAACAACAACAAAAATTACAAAGTGAGAATAGGTTAAAAGAACTCAGCAGTATCACCTAGTGTAATCACATTAACATTATAAATACCCCAGAAGGAGAAAAGTGAGAAAAATGGACAGAAGGAATAGTTGAAAATGTTTCTACTCTGGGAAAAGATACAGACATCCACTTCCAGAAGGCAGAGAGCCCCCAACAAAATCCATCCAGGGAGGTCCATACCAAGGCACATTATATTTAAAATAGCAAAATGTAATGATAAAGAGTGAACTTTAAAACCAGCAAGAGGTCGATTGCTGGGAAGATGGTAAAGTAGGAGGACCCTAAGCTCACCTTGTCCTGCAGATACAACTATATAACACTCACATCAATGTAACTAACTCAGAAAAAGGCCAAAAGGTTGGCAGAAGGAACCCCAAAACTAAATGTAGAGAAGAGGGAACATTGAAGAGGATAGGAAGGGCAGAGATGGCAGTGAAGCTAAAGGGACCTTGGGACTTCCCATGAAAGGAAGGGACCCATTGGCATGGAGAAGGGAGAGAAACACTATCACACTGGGGGAGCCCCCATGGGGAGGACAAATCTCCATATCTTTTTGCTTTGAAAACCAGAGGGACCAAGTTTTAAACAGTCACTACTTATCCTCCTGGCAGTAAACCCCACCAGCCCATGCTTTGGTGGATCCACCCCTCTAGCCAGGCAGTCATCAGAAGACAAGAACACAAACCTTACAAACACTGCGTGTCCTGACCCTCCCCAGGTGGGGGGTATGTCTCCTCCAATACCCTCTTGGGCAGAGCCCATCCAAACTGAGAAGGACTAGACCATTTCCAAAGGAACACCTCTGCCATAGACAAAGAAAGATAATCACACACACCAGTGAGACAGCAGCCTCAGCAGTGAGCTGTAGGCAGACAACTGGCTTGAATACAGGATGTGCCTGCCAATGAAATCTTCTACATGGACAACACAGGGAAAGCACCCTGTAGCCTGATGCTACTACATCTATGGCAAATATCTGGGTTGACTCAAGTCAAGTCCAAGGTGGCTCCAGGCAGGTCCACTTACACCACAGGGGTCAAACCCTGCCCAAAACAGGCAGAGAGCCACCACAGGTGACTGGAATGAAGGAACAAGTGGGTAAACCACAACAGCACAACTTACACAACCCACATAGAAGACACCCCTGAAAGGCAGGGTTCTGGTGAACATAGGACACTGCACCGGGGATCACTGCAGGACCTCTTCATAAGGCCACTACTTCAAAAAGCAGGAGACAGAGCTGACATCCCCAGCACACAGAAACAAATATAGAGTTAGGAAAAAAATGAGGAGACAGAGGAATATGGGCCAAATGAAAGTACAGGACAAAACAAAAGCAAGATACGTAAGCAAAAGGGATAACTAATATGCCTCATAGATATCTGTTTTTTTTGTTTTCGGTATATATTATATATATATATACACACCACATCTTATTTATCCATTCATCTGTCAATGGACATCTTGCTTCTTTCCACAGGTTGGCTCTTTCCATAGGTTGGCTATTGTGGACATTGCTGCTATAAACATCGGGGTGCATGTACCCCTTCGGATCCCTACTTTTGTATCTTTGGGGTAAATACCCAGTAGTGCAATTGCTGGAACATAGGGTAGCTCTATTTTCAACTTTTTGAGGAACCTCCATACTGTTTTCCAGAGTGGCTGCACCAGCTTGCATTCCCACCAACAGTGTAGGAGGGTTCCCCTTGCTCTGCATCCACACCAACATCTGTTGTTTCCTGAATTGATAATTTTAGCCATTCTGACTAGTGTGAGGTGGTACCTCATTCAGGTTTTGATTTGGATTTCCCTGATGCCGAGTGATTTTGAGCACTTTTTCATGTGTCTGTTGGCCATTTGGATGACTTCTTTGGAAAAATATCTGTTCATGTCTTCTGCCCATTTCTTGATTGGATCATTTGTTCTTTGGGTGTTGAGTTTGATAAATTCTTTATAGATTTTGGATACTAGCCCTTTATCTGATATGTCATTTGAAAATATCTTCTCCCATTCTGTTGGTTGTCTTTTGGTTTTGTTGACTGTTCCTTTTGCTGTGCAAAGCCTTCTTATCTTGATGAAGTTCCAAGAGTTC
>NW_025411587.1:0-4369 GCF_002201575.2 Neomonachus schauinslandi | reverse complement strand
CCAAGACTGAAACAGGAAGAAATTGACAACCTGAATAGGCCAATAACCAGTAACGAGATTGAAGCAGTGATCAAAAACCTCCCAAAAAACAAGAGTCCAGGGCCTGATGGATTCCCTGGGGAATTCTACCAAACATTCAAAGAAATAATACCTATTCTATTGAAGCTGTTTCAAAAAATAGAAACAGAAGGAAAGCTTCCAGTCTCATTCTATGAGGCCAGCATTACCTTAATCCCCAAACCAGGCAAAGACCCCATCAAAAAGGAGAATTTCAGACCAATATCCCTGATGAATACGGATTCCAAAATCCTCAACAAAATCCTAGCTAATAGGATCCAACAATACATTAAAAGGGTCACCCACCACGACCAGGTGGGATTTATCCCCGGGATGCAAGGGTGGTTCAACATTCGCAAATCAATCAATGTGATAGAACAACATTAATAAGAAGAGGGAGAAGAACCATATGGTCCTCTCAATTGATGCAGAAAAAGCATTTGACAAAATACAGCATCCTTTCCTGATTAAAACTCTCCAGAGTATAGGGACAGAGGGAACATTCCTCAAGCTCATAAAATCCATCTACGAAAAACCCACAGTGAATATCATCCTCAATGGGGAAAAGCTGAGAACCTTTCCCTTAGGATCAGGAACATGTGAAGGGTGCCCACTCTCACCACTGTTGTTCAACATAGTACTAGAAGTCCTAGCAACAGCAATCAGACAACAAAAAGAAATAAAAGGTATTCAAGTTGGCAAAGAAGAAGTCAAACTCTCTCTTTTCGCAGACGACATGATATTTTATGTGGAAAAGCCAAAAGACTCCACCCCCAAATTACTAGAACTCATTCAGCAATTCAGTAATGTGGCAGGATACAAAATCAATGCACAGAAATCAGTTGCTTTCTTATACACTAACAACGCAACTGTTGAAAGAGAAATTAAAGAAACGATTCCATTTACAGTAGCACCAAAAACCATAAGATACCTCGGAATAAACCTAACCAAAGAGGTAAAGGATCTATACTCTAGGAACCACAAAACACTCATGAAAGAAATTGAAGAAGACACAAAAAGAGGGAAAAATATTCCATGCTCATGGATCGGAAGAATAAACATTGTTAAAATGTCTATGCTATCCAGAGCAATCTATACCTTCAATGCCATCCCGATCAAAATTCCAATGACATTTTTCAAAGTGCTGGAACAAACAATCCTAAAATTTGTATGGAATCAGAAAAGACCCTGAACTGCCAAGGAGATGTTGAAAAAGAAAAACAAAGCTGGGGGCATCACGTTGCCCTATTTCAAACTATATTACAAAGCAGTGATCACCAAGACAACATGATACTGGCACAAAAACATATAGACCAATGGAACAGAATAGAGAACCCGGATATGGACCCTCGTCTCTATGGTCAAATAATCATTGACAAAGCAGGAAAAAACATGCAATGGAAAAAAGACAGTCTCTTCAATAAATGGTGCTGGGAAAATTGGACAGCCACATGCAGAAGAATGAAACTCGACCATTCTCTAACACCATTCACAAAGATAAACTCAAAGTGGATGAAAGACCTCAATGTGAGACAGGAATCCATCAAAATCCTAGAGGACAACATAGGCAGTAACCTTTCTGACATCACCCACAGCAACTTCTTTCAAGATACATCTCCAAAAGCTAGTGAAACAAAAGCAAAAATGAACTTTTGGGACTTCATCAAGATCAAAAGCTTCTGCACAGCAAAGGAAACAGTCAACAAAACAAAGAGGCAACCCACAGAATGGGAGAAGATATTTGCAAATGACACTACAGATAAAGGGCTGGTATCCAAGATCTGTAAAGAACTTCTCAAACTCAACACCCAAAAAACGAATACTCAAGTCAAAAAATGGGCAGAAGAGATGAACAGACACTTCTCTGAAGAAGACAGACAAATGGCTAACAGACACATGAAAAAAATGTTCATCATCATTAGCCATCAGGGAAATCCAAATCAAAACCACACTGAGATACCACCTTACACCAGTTAGAATGGCCAAAATGGACAGGGAAAGAAACAACAAATGTTGGAGAGGTTGTGGAGAAAGGGGAACCCTCTTACACTGTTGATGGGAATGCAAGTTGGTACAGCCACTTTGGAAAACAGTGTGGAGGTTCCTCAAAAATTTAAAAATAGAGCTACCCTATGACCCAGCAATTGCACTACTGGGTATTTACCCCAAAGACACAGATGTAGTGAAAAGAAGGGCCATATGCACCCCAATGTTCATAGCAGCAATGTCCGCAATAGCCAAACTGTGGAAAGAGCCGAGATGCCCTTCAACAGATGAATGGATAAAGAAGATATGGTCCATATATACAATGGAATATTACTCAGCCATCAGAAAAGATGAATACCCAACTTTTACATCAACATGGATGGGACTGGAGGAGATTATGCTAAGTGAAATAAGTCAAGCAGAGAAAGTCAATTATCATATGGTTTCACTTATTTGTGGAACATAAGGAATAGCATGGAGGACATTAGGAGAAGGAAGGGAAAAATGGGGGGGGGGAATTGGAGGGAGAGATGAACCATGAGAGACTATGGACTCTGAGAAACAAACAGGGTTTTAGAGGGGAGGGAGGTGGGGGGATGGGTTAGCCCGGTGATGGGTTAAGGAGGGCACGTACTGCATGGAGCACTGGGTGTTATACGAAAACAATGGATCGTGGATCACTACATCAAAAACTAATGATGTATTGTATGGTGACTAACATAACATAATAAAATTAAAAAAAAAGAAAATATTATTTCATGCAGTCATGTTGTTGGATAGAGTTTGTATATTATAATGAAACTCAGTGCACAGAGTTCTGGGGAAGATGGTGCTGCAGGAAATCTCTAAGATCACCTTTTCCCAACTAGGTAACACCCATTTCAGTGTAAACAATCCAGAAAAAAACCCCAAAGACAGGCAGAACTAACTCTCTACAACTAAATGTAGAGAAGAGGCTGCACTGAACAGGGTAGGATGGGTGGGACACAGTAGGGAGCTAAAGGGACCAGCACAATGGCCACAGGAAGAAGGGATGCAGTGGGGAGCAGGTAAGGCATAGAAAAAGACTCAGATCAGCGAGCCCACACTTGGAAGACGAATTCCCATAACATTTGATTTTGAAAACCAGCGGGACTTAATTTCTGGGGTTCTTAAAATCCACAGGGATGAATACGTGGAACATAAAAACTCAGCAGGCTCAGTTCTGGGATAGCTAGGAGCTCAAGAGAAAACTGAAACCTCCCACCCTTAAAGAGTACACCACCAAAAGCCAACAGAGTAACAGCACAGACGCTGCAGTTTGAAATACACTGAGGTTTACGGGAGGAAGTGTGATTTACTAATGTCAGAGCATTCCCCAGAAGGACACAGATAGCTGGGGGACCCCTCCAGGAATAAAGGAGCTGGCAGGTGCCATTTCCCTCCTCCTTCCCTGAGCGTGAGCACACAGACAACTGTGGAAACCTGTGTTGAGCCAACAATCACTAACTCCCTTGCTATCAGCACACCACAGACCCATGTTCCCCTGCAGGCACACTCCCTCCGGTCAGGTTAATGCTCCAGGTGCCCTCCCACAGCACACCTGTGTAAACCTTGTTAACACCATGCATCCTGCCCCAGTGCCCTCTGTGGATCCACCCCCTCCAAACCAGCCTGTTAGCATCTCACTGGCTGCAGACCCCTCCAACAACACACCTGTGCAATTCTTGCTAACACTGTGCCTCCAATCCTAGTTTTCTTTTTCAGACGTCTCCTCTCCAATATGCTCTTGGTAAGAGTATATTCAAAGCAGTGCCACAGTCCTGGCAATGCACGTCCAGTCCTGACATAGGCCACACAGCTCCAACATGAGTCCTGCCCTGGAGAAAGGTAGCTACACAGAAATGGTGACTGAGGCCCCAGAACCTCTTCATAAGGCCACTTCTTTCAAGAACAGTAGACATACCTAAAATTCCTAACACACAGAACCAGACACAGAGACTTAGACAAAATGAGGAGACAAAGGAATACATGTAAGGGAAAGAACAGACCAAATTCCAGCAAGAGTACTAAGTGAAAAGGAGATAAGTAATATGCTAGATAGAGAATTTAAAGTAATGGTCATAAAGATACTCATTAGACTTGAGAAAGGAATAGAGGACCTCAGTGAGATCCTCAACAAAGAGATAGAAAGCATAAAAAAGAACGAATCAGTGATGAACTCAAAAATGAAATTGAAAATATACTGGCCAGACTTACCAAAAGAAAAAGAAAGGACCCAAATTAATAAAATTATGAATGAAAGGGGAGAGATCATGACTAACACCAAGGAAATAGAAACAATTAT
>NW_025411586.1:1243-4373 GCF_002201575.2 Neomonachus schauinslandi | reverse complement strand
CTGCAGAGGCGGAGCCCAGGCGCGGGCTCTCAGCTCGGGGTTGCCATAAACCGTGATCCGCGGCACAGTCGGGCCCCTGCTCCTCCAGCAGGGACCCAACAAGCCGCAGATCCGGGGAGACTCACCTTCCTCCCCTGGGAGGAGCCCCGGGGGAGTGCGCCGCAGGGATCTGCTGGGTTTGGAGACTCCACCCAGGGTCGGGTGCCAGAGATAGAAACGCGCGGTCACAGGCGGGGTGAGCACGGAGTGCGGCTGGAGACCGGGGAGATGGGAGTGACTGACAGCTTTTCTCTGGGGGCTCACTGAGAAGCGGGGCCCCGAGTTCTCCGCTCCTCTGCGGCGGAGATTGGGAGGCCGCCATTTTCACTCTCCGCCTCAAAGCTGTACGGAAAGCTGGAAAGCTCGCAGGGAACAAAAGCCCTGGAGAGCAAACCTGAGCAGATTACTTAGCTGGGAGGGGGCAAGGGCGGGGCAATTCTGCCTCCGCAAAGACATTTGGAAACCATGGCAACAGGCCCCTCCCCAGAAGATCAGCGAGAACAGCCAGCCAAGACCAAGTTTACCCATCAATGAGAACGGGAGAACTCCAGCTCTAGGGTACTACTGCACATAGAATTCATGGCTTTTTTACCATGATTCTGTAGTCTTTCAAAGTTAATTTTTTTTTTAACTGTCTTTTTCTCTTTTTTTTTCTTTTTGAATTTTTCTTTTTCCCTTTTTCAACCAACATCTTATCAATCCCTTTTTTTTAAAAAAAAAAAAATTTTTATTTTTCATTTTTAGAGTCATATTCTATCCCTTCATAGTAGTTACCCGTATTTTTGGCTTATATATATAAGTTGTTCTCTCTTTAAAATTTTGAGATAGTTTCTTCTAACAGATCAAAATATACCGTAAATCTCTAGTATATGGTGTTTTCTATTCCCCTGCCTGATCACATCCTCTCCCTTTTTTTTTCTTTTTTTAAATCCTCTTCTTTCTTTTTTCAAATAACTTCTTATCAATTCCTTTTATAAAATGTTTTATAATTTCCATCTTTACAGTCATATTCCATCCCTTCATCATATCAACCCTTATTTTTGTAAATATATAAGTTTTTCTTTCTTTAAAATTTTGGGAGGCACTTTCTTCTAAAAGACCAAAATACACCCCAAATCTAGTGTGTGGCACTGATCTATATACCAGCCTGATCATATTTGATCACATTCTGGTTTTGTTGTTGTTGTTGTTGTTGTTTTGTTTTGTTTGTTTTTGTTTTTATCTTTATCTTTTTCTTTTTTTTCTTTTTCTTTTTTCTCTCTTTCCCTTTCTTTTCCCACTGCTTCAAGTCTTTTCTGATTTGTTTAGAGTATATTTTCTGGGGACGTTGTTACTCTGCTAGCATTTTGTTCTCTCATTAATCTATTCTCCTGTGCACAAAATGACAAGACGGAAAAAATCACCTCAACAAAAAGAACAAGAGGTAGTACCGACTGCCAGGGACCTACTCAATACGGACATTAGTACGATGTCAGATCTAGAGTTCAGAATCATCACTTTAAAGATACTAGCTGGGCTTGAAAAAAATATGGAAGTTATTAGAGAAACCCTTTCTGGAGAAGTAAAAGAACTAAAATCCAACCAAGTAGAAATCAAAAAGGCTATTAATGAGGTGCAATCAAAAATGGGGGCGCTAACCGCTAGAATAAATGAGGCAGAAGAGAGAATCAGTGATAGAGAAGATGAAATGATGGAAAATAAAGAAGCTGAGAAAAAGAGAGATAAACAACTACTGGATCACGAGGGCAGAATTCGAGAGATAAGCGATACCATAAGATGAAACAACATTAGAATAATTGGGATCCCAGAAGAAGAAGAAAGAGAGAGAGGGGCCGAAGGTATAATGGAGCAAATTATAGCAGAGAACTTCCCTAATTTGGGGAAGGAAACAGGCATGAAAATCCAGGAAGCAGAGAGAACCCCTCTCAAAATCAATAAAAATAGGTCAACACCCCGACATCTAATAGTAAAACTTACAAATCTCAGAGACAAAGAGAAAATCCTGAAAGCAGCTCGGGAGAAGAGATATGTAACCTACAAGGGTAGAAACATTAGACTGGCAACAGACCTATCCACAGAGACCTGGCAGGCCAGAAAGGACTGGCAGGATATATTCAGAGCACTAAATGAGAAAAATAGGCAGCCAAGAATACTCTATCCAGCTAGGCTGTCATTGAAAATAGAAGGAGAGATAAAAAGCTTCCGGGACAAACAAAAATTAAAGGAATTTGCAAACACGAAACCAGCACTACAAGAAATCTTGAAAGGGGTCCTCTAAGCAAAGAGAGAGCCTAAAAGCAACATAGACCAGAAAGGAACACAGACAATATACGGTAACAGTCACCTTACAGGCAAGACAATGGCACTAAATTCCTATCTTTCAATAGTTACCCTGAATGTAAATGGGCTCAATGCCCCAATCAAAAGACACAGGCTATCAGACTGGATTAAAAAACAAGACCCATCGTTATGCTGTCTCCAAGAGACTCATTTTAGACCCAAAGACACCCCCAGATTGAAAGTGAGTGGGTGGAAAACCATTTACCATGCTAATGGACACGAAAAGAAAGTTGGTGTGACAATCCTTATATCAGACAAATTAGATTTTAAACCAAAGACTGTAATAAGAGATGAGGAAGGACACTATATCATACTTAAAGGATCTATCCAACAAGACTAACAATTGTAAATATCTATGCCCCTAACATGGGAGCAGCCAATTATATAAGCCAATTAATAACAAAAGCAAAGAAACACATCGACAACAATACAATAATAGTGGGGGACTTTAACACCCCCCTCACTGAAATGGACAGATCGTCTAAGCAAAAGATCAACAAGGAAATAAAGACTTTAAATGACACACTGGACCAAATGGACTTCACAGACATAGTCAGAACATTCCACCCCAAAGCAACGGAATACACATTCTTCTCTAGTGCCCATGGAACATTCTCCAGAATAGATCACATCCTAGGTCATAAATCAGGTCTCAACTGGTACCAAAAGATTGGAATCATTCCCTGCCTATTTTCAGACCACAATGCTTTGAAACTAGAGCTCAATCACAAGAGGAAAGTCGGAAAGAACT
>NW_025411586.1:0-1143 GCF_002201575.2 Neomonachus schauinslandi | reverse complement strand
CTAGGAGCTGGTTCTTTCAAAGAATTAACAAGATTGATAAACCCCTGGCCAGACTTATCAAAAAGAGAAGAGAAATGACCCAAATCAACAAAATCATGAATGAAAGAGGAGAGATCACAACCAACACCAAAGAAATACAAACAATTATAAGAACATATTATGAGCAACTTTATGCCAGCAAATTAAATAACCTGGAAGAAATGGATGCATTCCTAGAGATGTACCAACTACCAAAACTGAACCAGGATGAAATAGAAAACCTGAACAGACCTATAACCACTAAGGAAATTGAAGCAGTCATCAAAAATCTCCCAAAATACAAAAGCCCAGGGCCAGATGGCTTCCCAGGGGAATTCTACCAAACATTTCAAGAAGAATTAATACCCATTCTTCTGAAACTATTCCAAAAAATAGAAATGGAAGGAAAACTTCCAAACTCATTTTAGGAGGCCAGCATTACCTTGATCCCAAAACCAGACAAAGACCCCATCAAAAAGGAGAATTACAGACCAATATCCCTGATGAACATGGATGCAAAAATTCTCACCAAAATACTAGCCAATAGGATCCAACAGTACATTAAAAGGATTATTCACCATGACCAAGTGGGATTTATCCCTGGGCTGCAAGGTTGGTTCAACATCCGCAAATCAATCAATGTGATACAATACATTAACAAAAGAAAGAACAAGAATCATATGATCCTCTCAATAGATGCAGAAAAAGCATTTGACAAAGTACAGCATCCTTTCTTGATCAAAACTCTTCAGAATATAGGGATAGAGGGTACATATGTCAATATCATAAAAGCCATCTATGAAAAACCTACAGCGAATATCATTCTCAATGGGGAAAAACTGAGAGCTTTCCCCCTAAGGTCAGGAATGCGGCAGGGATGTCCACTATCACCACTGCTATTCAACATAGTATTAGAAGTCCTAGGCACAACAATCAGACAACAAAAAGAAATCAAAGGCATCCAAATCGGAAAGGAAGAAGTCAAACTCTCACTCTTTGCAGATGAGATGATACTTTATGTGGAAAACCCAAAGACTCCACCCCAAAACTGCTAGAACTCATACAGGAATTCAGTAAAGTGGCAGGATATAAAATCAATGCACAGAAGTCAGTGGCATTCCTATA
>NW_025411585.1:521-4374 GCF_002201575.2 Neomonachus schauinslandi | reverse complement strand
TTCTTTCTGACTTTCCTTTTGTGATTGAGTTCTAGTTTCAAAGCATTGTGGTCTGAAAATATGCAGGAAATGATCCCAAACTTTTGGTACAAATTGAGACCTGATTTGTGACGTAGGATGTGATCTATTCTGGAGAATGTTCCATGGGCACTAGAGAAGAATGTTTATTCTGTTCCTTTGGGATAGAATGTTCTGAATATATCTGTGAAGTCCATTTGGTCCAGTGTGTCATTTAAAGCCTTTATTTCCTTGTTGATCTTTTGCTTAGATGATCTGTCCATTTCAGTGAGGGGGCTGTTAAAGTCCCCTACTATTATTGTATTGTTGTCAATGTGTTTCTTTGCTTTTGTTATTAATTGGCTTATATAATTGGCTACTCCCATTTTAGGGGCAGAGATATTTACAATTGTTAGATCTTCTTGTTGGATAGACCCTTCAAGTAGGATATGGTGTCCTTCCTCATCTCTTATTTTAGTCTTTGGTTTAGAATCTAATTTGTCTGATATAAGGATTGCCACCCCAGCTTTCTTTTGCTGTCCATTGGCATGGTAAATGGTTTTCCACCCCCTCGCTTTCAATCTGGGGGTGTCTTTGGGTCTAAAATGAGTCTCTTGCAGACAGCATATCGATGGGTCTTGTTTTTTTATCCAAACTGATAGCCTGTGTCTTTTGAGTGGGGCATTTAGCCCATTTACATTCAGGGTAACTTTTGAAAGATATGAATTTAGTGCCATTGTATTGCCTGTAAGGTGACAGTTACTGTGTATTGTCTCTGTTCCTTTCTGGTCTATGTTACTTTTAGGCTCTCTCTTTGCTTAGAGGATCCCCTTCAATATTTCTTGTAAGGCTGGTTTTGTGTTTGTAAATTCTTTTAGTTTTTGTTTGTCCTGAAAGCTTTTTATCTCTCCTTCTATCTTCAATGGCAGCCTAGCAGGATATAGTATTCTTGGCTGCATATTTTTCTCATTTAGTGCTCTGAATATATCATGCCAGTCCTTTCTGGCCTGCCAGGTCTCTGTGGATAGGTCTGTTGCCAATCTAATGTTTCTATCATTGTAGGTTACAGACCTCCCGAGCTGCTTTCAGGATTTTCTCTTTGTCTCTGAGATTCGTAAGTTGTACTATTAGATATCGGGGTGTTGACCTATTTTTATTGATTTTGAGAGGAGGTTCTCTGTGCCTCCTGGATTTTGATGCCTGTTTCTTTCCCCAAATTAGGGACGTTCTCTGCTATAATTTGCTCCAATATACGTTCTGCCCCCCTCTCTCTTTCTTCTTCTTCTGGGATCCCAATTATTCTAATATTGTTTTATCTTATGGTATCACTTATCTCTCGAATTCTGCCCTCGTTATCCAGTAGTTGTTTATCTCTCTTTTTCTCAGCTTCTTTATTCTCCATCATTTGGTCTTCTATATCACTAATTATCTCTTCTGCTCATTTATCCTAGCAGTTATAGCCTCCATTTTTTATTGCACCTTCATTAATAGCCTTTTTGATTTCAACTTGGTTTGATTTTAGTTCTTTTATTTCTCCAGAAAGGGTTTCTCTAATATCTTCCATGCTCTTTTCAAGCCCAGCTAGTATCTTTAAAATTGTCATTCTGAACTCTAGTTCCAACATCTTACTGAGGTCCGTATTGATTAGGTCCCTGGCCATTGGTACTGCCTCTTGTTCTCTTTTTTTCAGGTGATTTTTTCCATCTTGTCATTTTGTCCAGAGGAGAATAGATGAATGAGAGAACAAAATGCTAATAAGGTAACAACGACCCCAGAAAAATATACACTAAACAAATCAGAAGAGACCTGAATCTGGGGGAAAAGAAAGGGAAAGAAAGAAAAAAAGAAAAAGATAAAAACAAACAAACAAAAAAAACAGAATATGATCAAATATGATCAAGCTGGTGTATAGATCAGTGCCACACACTAGATTTTGGGCGTGTTTTGGTCTGTTAGACGAAAGTGCCTCCCAAAATTTTAAAGAAAGAAAAACTTACATATGTACAAAAATAAGGGTAAATACAATGAAGGGATGGAATATGCCTGTAAAGATGAAAATTATAAAAGATTTTATAAAAGGAATTGATAAGAAATTGGTTGAAAAAAGAAAGAAGAGTATTTAAAGAAAAAGGAGGGGAGAGAATGTGATCAGGCTGGAGACTAGAACAAAGCCATACACTAAAGATTTAGGGTATATTTTGGTCTGTTAGAAGCAATTGTATCCCAAAATTTTAAAGAGAGAACAACATATATATATATATATATATATATATATATATATATCAAAAATAAAGTTAACTACTATGAAGGGATAGAATATGACTTTAAAAATAAAAAATAAAAAAGATTTTTTAAAAAAGGATTGATAAGATGTTGGTTGAAGAGGGAAAAAGAAAAATTCAAAAAAAAAAAAAGAAAAAGAAAGTTAAAAAAAAAATTAACTTTGAAAGACTAAAAAATCATGGGAAAAAGCCATGAATTCTATGTGCGGTATTCCCCCAGCACTGGAGTTCTGCCGTTCTCATTGATCAGTAAACTTGGTCTTCACTGGCTGTTCTTGCTGATCTTCTGGGGGAGGGGCCTGTTGCAATGGTTCTCAAATGTCTTTGCTGGATGCGGAATTGCCTCACCCTTGCAGGGGGCCGGGATGAGTAATCTGCTCGGGTTTGCTCTCGGGAGCTTTTGTTCCTTGCAAGGTTTCCGTACAGCTTTGGAGGACAGGGGTGAAAATGGTGGCCTCCCAATCTCTGCCCCAGAGGAGCCGAGAACTTGGGGACCCACTCCTCAGTGAACCCTCAGAGAAAAGCAATCACTCCCATCTCCCTGGTTTCGGGCCATACTCTGTGCTCACTGGCCTGTGACCAAGCATTTCTATCTCTGGCACATGACCCCATGTGGAGTCTCCAAAACCAGCAGATTCCTGTGGTGCACTCCTGCACTGCTCCTCCCAGGGGAGGAAGGGGAGTCTCCCCTGATCTGCTGCTTGTTGGGTCCCTGCTGGAAGAGCAGTGGCCCAACTGTGCTGCAGATCATGGTTTATGGCAACCCTGAGCTGAGAGCCCACTCCTCAGCTCCATCTCTGCAGCTGGCATGCCCGCTCAGATACCTGGGAACTTTGCTGCACTCAGGCACCCCCAGTCTTTCTGTGACCCCGAGGGTCCTGAGACCACACTGTCCCAGAGAGTGTTCTGCCCTCTGCTTAGCCACTGAAGTGACGTCCCTCAGCAGAGCCAACTTCTAAAATTTCTGATTTTGTGCTCTGCTGCTCTATCACTTGCCAGTAGCGGCTGATGGAGGCCGCCCCCCCGCCATCTATTTTACCAAATATTGTCTTGGATTCACTTCTCTGCACGTCCTACCTTCCAGAAAGTGGTCGCTTTTCTGTTCAGAGAGCTCCAGCTATTCTTCTATTCAATCTCCTGTTGAGTTCATAGGTGTTCAGAATGGTTTGATCCCTATGTAGCTGAATTCCTGGGACCAGACGAAATTTAGGTCTCCTACTCCTCTGTCATCTTGCTCCTCCCCTCCATCATTAGTTTTTGATGTAGGGTTCCATGATTCATTGTTTGTGTATAACACCCAGTGCTCCATTCAGTACGTGCCCTCTTTAACACCCATCACCAGGCTAACCCACCCCCTTACCCCCCTCCCCTTTAGAACCCTCAGTTTGTTTTTCAGAGTCCATAGTCTCTCATGGTTCATCTCCCCCTCCAATTCCCCCCCTTCATTTTTCCCTTCCTGCTATCTTCTTTTCTTTTCTTTTTTTTCTTTAACATATAATGTATTTGTTTCAGAGGTACAGGTCTGTTATTCAACAGTCTTACACAATTCACAGTGCTCACCATAGCACACACCC
>NW_025411585.1:0-421 GCF_002201575.2 Neomonachus schauinslandi | reverse complement strand
AGCAATGTCCACAATAGCCAAACCGTGGAAAGAGCCAAGATGTCCATCAACAGATGAATGGATAAAGAAGATCTGGTATATATATACAATGGAATATTATGCAGCCATCAAAAGGAACGAGATCTTGCCATTTGCAACGACGTGGATGGAACTGGAGGGTATTATGTTGAGTGAAATAAGTCAATCAGAGAAAGACAAGTATCATATGATCTCACTGATATGAGGAATTCTTAATCTCAGGAAACAAACTGAGGGTTGCTGGAGTGGGGGGTGGGGTGGGAAGGATGGGGTGACTGGGTGATAGACACTGGGGAGGGTATGTGCTCTGGTAAGCGCTGTGAATTTTGCAAGACTGTTGAATCTCAGATCTGTACCTCTGAAACAAATAACGCAATATATGTTAAGAAAAAAAAAAAAAAAA
>NW_025411584.1:0-4375 GCF_002201575.2 Neomonachus schauinslandi | reverse complement strand
GTCTGTCGTTCCCGGAGATGCCGAGAGGGAGGGCGGCTGGGTCCGCACGGGCTGGGACAGGGAGCCTGCAAACACAGACGTTAATGGGGCAAGAAACGGAGAAATTTATCAAGATGCTGACTTCAGGAAGAGTGACTTTGAGGGCTGCCCAGCTTCCCTGAGGCCTGGACCTACCTGTACAATAGGAGAGGAGCATGAGGAAGACAGGCGTCCAGGCCATGGAGACACAGACACTGGACCCCACAGTGGGCCAGGCTGCCCCAGGCCTCCTTTTCTCCTCCACCCTCTGCCACAGGAGGGGCTATCCATGCAAACGGGGTCCACCCAGTGACTGCCCAGCCCCTCCCTGAGCCCTGGTGCTGGGGCTCGGCTCACAGACAGAGGGAAGAGGATGGGGGTGGCTTCAGCCCTTGGGAAAGCCCTGGGAGGATGCACCTTCTGAGACCACACACGGGTCCCTGCTCAGGGGACTCTGCCAGGCAAGAGGGGACCCAGCTGCTGAGTCCCCAACAGAGAGCCCAGGGCCAGTCCCCACTTCATTTCTCTTGAGTGAATGCTCCTCACTGAGCTGCTATGTAGAGACCCCAGGGCTGTCCCACCGCGCCCCCTGCTGGTCACGGGCGCAGCCGTCACTGTGTCCCAAAGCCCTGAGAGCCCCACTGATTTCTGCAGCTCACCACATGCCTGTGGATCCACACTTCCGTGGACCAAGTCTCAGTACAGGTTTCCCCTGCTGTCGGAAACTCCATCATCCCTAAGAAACCTTAGTAAGCCATGATGGCGTAAGGCAAGAAGCAATTATTATTAATTTATATGCACAATTTTTTTTTTGCATGTTTCCAGGCTCAAAAAGAAATCAGTCCTAGGCTCCTCGGATACCCAAGGACACATTTTGCCGTCAGATGTAGAACACGAATGGCGATAAAGCGCATGTGATAACACACACCGTTCACAGCCGCGGTGGCCTGTGGCTGAGCTGCTGGGTGTGACTCCCGGGGAAGCAGCTGGAAGGCGCCCGTCATGCTGTTTGGGTTGTGCACCATCTCTGGAGAGGCTCCTGCAAAACTCATGCCGGATGCTGAGTTGGCGCTTATTTTTTTGTGAAACTGAAAATCCTCTTCAGATGGCTTTGAGCAGTAAAAGCAGCTATTAATGTAAATATTTCATAAAAGCAAAGAGGTGTAAAGAGAACTTTCAAAAGTTCGGGATACCTATACTATGTTTCTTTCTTTTTTTTTTTAAAGATTTTATTTATTTATTTGACAGAGAGAGAGCACAAGTAGGCAGAGGGAGAGGGAGAAGCAGCCTTCCCACTGAGCAGGGAGCCGGACATGGGGCTCGATCCCAGGACCCCAGGATCATGACCTGAGCCGAAGGCAGCCGCTTAACCGACTGAGCCACCCAGGCGCCCCCCTATACTACGTTTCTGATCTTTGTCCCAGTTTACTGTAATTTCTCACTCCAGGGGGAGCCGTGGTCCATGCGAGGTGAAAATATGTGCATATACAATTACAGGACTTTCTAGACAAAGCTGAATGACCCAGGTGCGCAGGGGGGCACGTGTGTCACCGAGGAGGGGACAGTGGAGCTGCTTTGCAGAAGTTGTAGAGGCTGCTTCTGGGAAAGGCATAGAAACAGAATTTTGGGGACACCTGGGTGGCTCAGTCAGTTGAGCGTCTGCCTTTGGCTCAGGTCATGAGCCCAGGGTCCTGGGATCCAGTCCCACGTCAGTCTCCCTGCTCAGCGAGGAGCCTGCTTCTCCCTCTGCCTGCCACTCCCCCTGCTTGTCCTTTCTCTCTCTCTCCCTAAGAAATAAATAAAATCTAAAAAAAAAGATAGAATTTTGTAAGGATACACTCACTCAGTGGCCTAATGTTTCCCAGCGTTCACTGTTGGTTCACACCTGGTACATCCTTACAGTGAGACTGACGTCGGTGTTGCCGCATTAGGAGAGTCTCCGGGAACATCCCATAACCCCCAGTGCACAGGCCCTGGCATTGGACGTCTGCATTTGTCAGGAGACTAAAGTAATGTCAACAAAATGGGTCCACTCTTCATGCTTCCCACTCTAGGTTTTCATTTTCCCTTTTTGGTTAACGTCGGAATTCATTATTTCTTGTGTCTCTCTGATATACTTACAATTAAGTTTCCTTTACATTAGTCCAGTTTTGTAACTGTTCTCAGTATGAGCATTAATATAAACCCTTACACTGTACAACCGACCTCCCTCTTCTTGGAATTTCTTTCTCCACTCCTGCATCAAGGGGCCCCCAGGACAAGGTATCCCACCCACATTTAAGCTTCATCCTGTTTACCTGGTAAGTGTCCCATGGATTGGCGGTAACCAAAAAACAGAATTTTCTCGATTTTTGTCTATAATATGAGGGCTTTCTATGACAATGAGAATTGAATTCCTAGGCTCTGTTCTCCTAAATACTGCGATGCATCTCAGCATCACTCCAACTGAAAAGGCAGAGGAAAACCAAAGAGAGAAAAAGACTGTGAAACATGAGATTAAACATACTGGTCTCACCACAGCTGATTACGTCTGCAACAACAACCATGGTTTATTCAGATTTTCTCAATTTTTACCTAATGTCCCTTTGCTGTTCTAAGATCCAGTTCGGGATCTTTCTGACATTTAGTTGTGATGCCTCCTTAAGCTTCTCTCACTGTGACACTTTCTCAGATTCTCCTTGTTTTGATGACTTTGTCCACACTTAGAGTGGGAATCATGCCTAACGTTCTTCGGGCTAAGTGTTTGCACCTGTTACTTGAAATCTCTGTACTGGAATGTGTCTCTTCCTCCATTTATTCATTTATTCAACCATTTCACAATAGGGACTGTGGACAATTATTTTAAATTTTGAGTAAGAAGCTATTACTGTCACATTTATTCGGTTGCTCAAATCTTTCCAGTTTTGCCCAATGGGGGCATTTTAAGTGTCTCACGAGCTCCTGGACACACCCCGTCACTGTGTGTGTGGGCTGGGCCGGCGCTGATGTGCTTGTGTTTGTTCTGAAGGAGTCTACGCTTTCTGACACTAGAAGTCGCCCCAAGCTCGTCCGTGTAATTCCTGATCTGGGGATTAAGCTACTCTCCAAAGCACCCTGCATCTCTTCCCCGGAGAATGGTACTAGGAAGCACTATTTGGGGGAATGCACTCAGGGCTCTGGGCATCCCAGCGTGTACTTCCGCCCCGCTGACAGACCGAGGGCTTCTATATGACAGTCACTCACTCAGGACCCTGCACACAGCGTTGACTGTCTCCACAGGCAATTATCTGTCCCCATCAAACTACACACGATTCCAAACCGCCCTCCCCAGCTCGAACCCATGAGCTCACGCTTCACCCAGGCCTCCTCCCTGGGTTCTATCTGCGACTTTCGAGTCCTACCGGGAGAAATCTGGCTCCCCCAGGGCCCATCCACTGACTTGATTGCTCAATTCCAGGACACAGTGCAGCCCCCTCAAAATAACCCACCTGTTCCCGCGGGACACAACCCTGTCTACTAGAGCACAGAGCCCACGGACGGTCGCTTCTGACTTTGCCCTGACGGGCTCCGCTCCTTTGCACGGTCACTCGGCCCAGCAGCTCTGCCCCGAGCCCGGCCCTGAGCTGGGCTCACACGTCTGTCCGGCAGGTACGGGGGTTTGTCACAGTCCGCATTCCACCCCGGGCCCCGAACCTCCCTGAAGAGTTTTATCTGCACACCGTCGGTTCTGTCATGTGGCTGCACGGTGTTCAGTGAACTCTGACGGAGTCATCATGTCATTTCACTGCCGTTACAGCGTCACAGAGAGTCCTTCTCTTGCTCAGAAACGTTTTCCTCCGTTCACATGATCAACTCTTTTGTCTCTTTTCTCCTTCCAGAAACTGCAGATGTTTGCGCTCTCTCCAGAGTGTTGCCTCTTCCCAAAAGTGATATAACTTTAACCGTACTAAGTATTATTTCCCATTTTAGAAATGTGCTGCCTATTTGGTGGCATCTCAGTTTGGGTCCATGTTTGGGTGATTGGATACAAACCTGGACTAAATCTCTATGGACAGACTTCCGGTCACTTTCAGTTTTAGTGATTATGAATGAAACTGGTACAAACATTATGTGCAGGTTTTTCCTATGGAGGAAAGTTTTGGGATTCCTTTATAGTTTTATAATTCTAAGTGAGTGTCTGTTTCTCAAAAAAATCAGGAAATAAGACAAAACTAGGCAGCAGCACCATTTATAGCTCTGCAGATAATAATTTCTGTTGCAACAGGACTGAGTTATTCTTCAAGCACCACATGGGGAGTGCTGAGATCCCATGATATGTTCAGAGACAAAATAAAATGTTGGATTTGTTTTAAAATCAGAAGGAAAGAGTTAATATGAT
>NW_025411583.1:2192-4380 GCF_002201575.2 Neomonachus schauinslandi | reverse complement strand
ACACCAAAGAGCTAAGTAGAGAAAAATGAGCAACCACAGAAATTTTCCATCACTTTGAGAAGTGGAGACATCTGGACAATGTGCCTTCCTGGATCTCATGAATGGGACCTTCATGTAAGATATGAAAGCAAGATGGGGACTGGCAAGCACTACATAGATCCATAGTTGTGTCTCACAGGAACTGGAAACATGGAAAGTCTCAACCACTTCCAGGAACCCCAATGAAAAGAGACTGGGAGGTAAGAAAGAACACATAAGCTGAATTATATCCTATACAGCTTCTTTTTTATCATTTATATTTTAATTCCAGTGTAGTTAACACCAAGTTATATTAGTTTCTGATGTACAATATAGTGATGAAACAGTTCTAAACAAAACAAAACAAAAACAATTCTGTATATTACTCAGTGCTCATCAAGGTATATGTACTCTTAATTCCTTTTGCATATTTCACCCATCCACCCACCCACCTGTCCTTGGGTTACCATCAGTTCGTTTTCTATAATTAAGTCTGTTTCTTTCTAATTTTCCCCTTTGTGCATTTTTTTTGTTTATTAAATTCCACATATGGGTGCAATCGTATGATACTTGTCTTTCTCTGACGGACTTAATTTGTTTAGTATTATACTCTTTAGCTCCATCCATTTGCTGCAAATAGCAAGACTTCATTCTTTTTAAAATCTTATTTAAAATCAATTAATTAACAGATAGTGTATTATTAGTTTCAGAGGTAAAGTTTAGTGATTCATCAGTTGCATATAACACCCAGTGCTCATTCCATCAAGTGACCTTCTTAATGCCCATCACCCAGTTACCCCATCCCCCCACCCACCTTCCCTCCAGCAACCCTCAGTTTGTTTCCTATTGTTAAGTCTGTAATGGTTTCTCTCCCTCTCTGATTTCATCTTATTTTATTTTTCCCCTCCCTTTCCCTATGTTCATCTGTCTTGTTTCTTGAATTCCACATATGAGTGAAATCATATGGTATTTTCATTCTCTGACTGGTTTATTTCACTTAGCCTAATACCCTCTAGTTCTATACAGTTGTTGCAAATGGAAAAACTTCATTCTTTTTGATGGATGGGTAATATATATATATATAACAACAACAATATATGGTATATACCATTTCTTCTTTATCCATTCATGTGTTGATGGACATCTGGACTCTTTGCTTATTTTGGCTATTGTGGACATTGCTACTATAAACATTGGGATGCATATGCGACTTTCAATCACTTTGTATCTGTTGACATTCATATTTATAGCTGAATAATATTCTATTGTATCTGTACACCACTTCTGTATCCGTTCATCAATCGATGGACATTTGGGCTGCTTCCATATCTTGGCAATTATAAATAATGATGTCGTAAACAAAGGGGTACATGTATCCCTTGAAATTAGTATTTTTGTATCCTTTGAGTAAATACCTAGTGGTGCAATTGCTGGATCATAGAGTAGTTCTGTTTTTAACTTTCTGAAGAACCTCTATATTGTTTTCCAGAGTGACGACCCCAGTTTGCATTCCCACCAATACTACATTAGGGATTCTTTTCCCTCCACAGCCTCGCCAACAATTTATACTTCTTGTGTTATTGATTTTAGCCATTCTGACAGGTGTGAGGTAACATCTCATTGTAGTGTTGATTGGCATTTCCCTGATGATGAGTGATGTTTTTATTCATTTTTTTTTTAGTTCAAGTTCAATGAACATTTAGCATTATATTAGTTTCAGCAACTGTGTTCTCAAGGCCCTTAATTTTCTGCTAACAGTTTGAGTTTTGTTTTGTTTTGCTTTTGGCTTATTGGTTTGTTTTTGAATTCTGACTGCAAACTGATCCCATGAAAAAAATGACACAATTTTAGTATTAGTTTTGGGTCCATGCCTCTTCCAGGAATGAAAATATGCTGTAGTTAATATTGTTGTATAGCGAGAAGGGCAAATGGCAGTGGTTCAAAATAACAATACTAAGTTATTTTCCTCATAAAGCTTGTTAGCTTTTCTCTCAAAGCTAACAATTTGACAGACTCCTCATTTTTGTGTCAGTTGGGGCAAGTCAAGTGCGATCTGGAGATTCATCTCCAAGATAACTTATATATACTTTATATATAAATATAAATGCATATATATACATCTATAACAACTTATCAGCATAAACTGTTTCATGAACTCATATATTCCAAT
>NW_025411583.1:0-2092 GCF_002201575.2 Neomonachus schauinslandi | reverse complement strand
GTGTGCTGTCATAGTTGGCATATCATTCTCCAGTAATTTAATTTGTTAATTTTAATTGAGAGAATGATGATGGAATAAAGAATTTTATTCTAACATTTCAGTTTCAAGGACCTGGCATTCTCTTTGGAACAAAATCTTGTACTTATCAATAAGGAACAGCATTTTTTTAAAAACCTTGAATATATATAGATATGTTCTTTTGTTTGAGATGATGTGAGATAATTAGAGAAATAGACTCAGTAGTTCATTCAGATGTTAAAATTCATATTTTAAGAATTTTGGCAAGAGACCATTTAAATTTGATATTCTTCATTTTAAATGTGCCACTTCCTTAGAATCAAAATATGTAGGGTATAGGCCCTTCTTTTTAAAAATTTTTTTTTGCATCCTGCCACATTACTGAATTGCTGGATGAGTTCTAGTAATTTGGGGGTGGAGTCTTCTGGGTTTTCCACATAAAGTATCATGTCATCTGCGAAAAAGAGAGTTTGACTTCTTCTTTGCCAATTTGAATACGTTTTATTTGTTTTTGTTGTCTGATTGCTGTTGCTAGGACTTCTAGTACTAGTTGTTGAACAACAGTGGTGAGAGTGGGCACCCTTGAAGTGTTCTTGATCTTAAAGGAAAGGCTCTCAGCTTTTCCCCATTGAGGATGATATTCGCTGTGGGTTTTTCAAAGATGGATTTTATGAACTTGAGGAATGTTCCCTCTTTCCCTATACTCTGAAGAAAGGGGAACCTTCTCACACTGTTGGTGGGAATGGAAGTTGGTACAGCCACTTTGGAAAACAGTGTGGAGGTGCTTCAAAAATTTAAAAATAGAGCTACCCTATGACCCAGCAATTGCACTCCTGCGTATTTACCCCAAAGACACAGATGTAGTGAAAAGAAGGGCCATATGCACCCCAATGTTCATAGCAGCAATGTCCGCAATAGCCAAACTGTGGAAAGAGCCGAGATGCCCTTCAACAGATGAATGGATAAAGAAGACGTGGTCCATATATACAATGGAATATTACTCAGCCATCAGAAAGGATGAATACCCAACTTTTACATCAACATGGATGGGACTGGAGGAGATTATGCTAAGTGAAATAAGTCAAGCAGAGAATGTCAATTATCATATGGTTTCACTTATTTGTGGAACATAAGGAATAGCATGGAGGACATTAGGAGAAGGAAGGGAAAAATGAAGGGGGTGAAATCAGAGGGAGAGATGAACCATTAGAGACTATGGACTCTGAGAAACAAACCGAGGGTTTTAGAGGGGAAGGGGGTGGGGGGATGGGTTAGCCCGGTGATGGGTATCAAGGAGGGCATGTACTGCATGGAGCACTGGGTGTTATACGAAAACAGTGAATTGTGGATCACCACAACAAAAACTAATGGTGTATTGTATGGTGACTAACATAATAAAATAAAATTTTAAAAAAAGACAAAATTTTTATTTGGAAAATTAATTATCCTAAAACTTGCAACTCAACAGTTGCAGAAAGATTATAAGACTTCTCCCAAGCCATTAGATTTATGTCCCTTATTGAAACACAAAGATGAAACCTTCAGCCCTAGGGTTTCATTGAGAACAAAGATGATTTCTTATCTATATAAGTCAATAGAAAATATTTATTTTAATCTGTGGGAAAAGGGACTTTTTTATCTTAATTACTATGATGAATAAATCTATTGTCTGTGTTGATTTATGTGGTTAATTCTATCATGTGTGAATTATTTTTTAATTAGTGTTACTTATTTTCAGAGAGAGATGTTCACTTCCATTCTTCATGATTACTGTATGTTTTTTTAAGTAAGTTGTATGTCCATTATGGGTCTTGAACTCATGACCTTGAGATCAACAGTCATATATTTTACTGATTAAGCCAGCCAGTGATCGCTACATATTTAAATGTACACAGGTCAATCTGCTTACCTTGTACATAATGATTTTTAACTCACATATACCCTCAGAAAATCTTCTTCTAGCAAAAATTATGACAATATTTCCTACAAGATTTTTATATATTTTTCATATTCATTTAACTTTATTTGAAATTTATTTTATCAAAATTATATAAAACTGAGATATACATTGCTT
>NW_025411582.1:0-4381 GCF_002201575.2 Neomonachus schauinslandi | reverse complement strand
AAAAACTCCTGTGCATTAAAGACATTATCAAAAAAGTGAAGAGACAGTACACGGAGTGGGAGGAAATATTTACAAATCATGTATCTTTTTTTTTTTTGAGAGAGAAAGAGAGAGATAGCAAGAGCGTGAGCAGGGGGGAGGGGCGGGGGGGGAGAGAAAATCTTAAGTAGGCTCCACACCCAACACTGAGCCTGACGAGGTGCTCGATCTCACAACCCTGAGATCATGAGCTGAGCTGAAACCAAGAGTTGGGATGCTCAACCAACTGAGCCACCCAGGCACCCCTACAAATCATATATCTGATAAGGGTTTAATATCCAAAATACACAAAGTACTCATTAACAACAGGACTCAACAACCAAAAGACAAACAACCCGATTAAAAAATGGGCAAAGGACTTGCATAGACATCTTTCCAAAGAAGATAGGCAAATGGCCAATAAGCACATGAAAAGATACTGAACATCATCAGTAATTAGGGAATTGTAAATCAAGCCACACTTTGCCACTACTAAGATGGCTATAATCAATAAAACAAAAAGTAACAAGTGTTGGTGAGGATGTGCAGAAATTGGAACCCTTATACATTGCTGGTAGGATATAAAATGGGGTAGCCTCTGTGGCAAGCAGTTTGGCTGTTCATCAAAGAATTATCATACAACTCACCAATTCAACTCTTAGGTATATACTGAAAGGAATTGAAAACAGAAGCTCAAACAAATATTTGTATACTAGGGTTCATTGTAGCATTATTTACAATAGCCGAAAGGTGGAAACATTCCAAGTGCCCATCAACAGATAAGTGGATAAACAGTGCTGTTTATACACGATGAAATATTAGTCCGTCATAAAAAGGAATGAAGTTTTGATACATGCTACGTCATAGTTGAACCTTGAAAACATTGTGCTAAGTGAAATGAGCCAGTTACAAAAGAACAAATATTGTAAGATTCCACTTATATGAAATCTCTAGAATAGGCAAATTCAGAGGGATAGAAAGTAGATGAAGGTTAACCGGGACTGGGGCCATGGAAGGTTACTGCCGAATGCTTATACAAATTCTGTTTGGGGTGATGGAAAATGTTTAGAAACAGATAGTTGTGACGGTTGCACGTTGAATCTAATTCAACGGTTGACAGTGTGAACCTAATTAATACCACTGAATAGTACACTGAAAAATGATTGAAATGACATATTTTATATCTTTTATATGTATTTCATCACACGCAAATAATTTTTAAAAAGAGTTAAACAACCAGTAAAGCTGTTTTACCTGTAGCATGATGTGATTGCAAATAATATGATTAGAACGTATGCCAAGTGGAACAAAGGGATCACGGTTGTAGAAGTTGCTTCAAATTCCAGTCGTCTGGAAAGTGATGTGAAATAGACCACCTGCCACAAAAATATACACAAGTAAATAACTTTTCACTCCAATATCTGTGTGTGTTACAAACACTACTGAAACACTATAGCTTATTCATTGAAACAACAGGTTAAAATTTAGTAAAAGATCAAAATATGTGAACTATGACTTTAGAATAAAGAAGGCAACATAGATTTGCTTCTTCCCACAAATCCCTGGCATGCTTTCCGAAGTTTCTTGCAAAAACCCAAAGTTTAAAACTCCTGACTATACAGGGCGCCTGGGTGGCTCAGTTGGTTAAGCGACTGCCTTCGGCTCAGGTCATGATCCCGGAGTCCTGGGATCGAGTCCGCATCGGGCTCCCTGCTCAGCGAGGAGCCTGCTTCTCCCTCTGACCCTCCCCCCTCTCATGTACTCTCTCTCTCTCTCATTCTCGCTCTCTCAAATAAATAAATCTTTAAAAAAACAAAAAAACAAAAAAACTCCTGACTATACAAAATCTGAGTTCTGTATAAGACTGTGAAGTCATTAACAGCCACAGAAAAGTGTCGCTTTTTCTAAATTTTATTAGGTTGTTGTCTTTTACTATTTTAATTGCATTGATATTTCAGAAAGCTCTAGCATTCAAAGGCTTTTTTCCAGTAGTTGTCTCACTTTGACCAGGCTTATTCACAAGTACTAGTAGGCTTGCTGGCCCAACGTTACAGAATAGTTAGCATGTGCCTGGGTGCGATCACTTACTTGGAAAATGCTAAGCTAGTTCTCTTTTCAAAAACACCATGGAACTTCTGCTTAAAGGTTTTTCTTTTTAATTTTTTATTTATTTTTTATTTCAGTGAACTCCAAACAAATTTTAGGGGGCTCCCCCAAACAGCAGAGACTTTAACTAAAAGTAGGAATTTCAAAGTCATTTGACTAGGAAACCTGATGATCAATGTCTGTACGGAACAGACCTACCTTGAGGATGTAGGATTTGTGTTTTCCACCAGAACATTACTAAGGATTTAAGATTTGTGGCAACCTTTGATGTGTGAGATTAAGGCCTCTGGATTAAGTACCAAATAGAGTAGAGCACTCCCAGCTTCAAGCCAAGGTCTCCATCAAATAATCAGGGAGTGCTACTGCTATGATCCTTGGAAAAAGTGTCCTTATTCCTCCCACCTTCTCCTGGCCTCCCTCTCAAGCCCAGCCACCAGGTACCTGGATCTTCTTCAGGGCCAGACTCGTTTTCATGTTGCTAAACTGGTTCAGGAAATAGATCAGCCACATCTTGCTCAGCTCGTTGACCTCTCCATCCTCCGTCTTCAGGCAGTACAGAAGCCGCATGGCTTTGGCCTTCACGAGTAACTGGTTCATTCCCATCCTCTTGCCGAAAAGGGTTCCCCCAATGGTGCCGGCCAGGTAGATGGGCTGACCCGTTTGGTTGAAGATTGGGAAGGTGATGTGTCTCAGGTCGAGGTTCTTGTTCATCTTCCAGGCAGCCAGGAGTGGGTTGGAGGGCACGCAGAGGCCCTGGTTCTTAGCGCACACCTGACTGTAGCGGATCTGGGCTCCGTTTTCCTCTGTCACATACAGATCCTGTACCACGTCGTCCAATTTACCAATTTCCTCTAGGATTTCTTGTTCCAGCAGTGAGGCAGTGTTGGAAACCGCCAGAATACAAGCAAAGTTGACTTCGGTGCTCTTCCTGGAGATGGAGAAGAGGTAAGAGTCCTTGGTGGTGAAATGTCCCTGCACAAAGCGCCGCTCAGCCTTGGCCCGGCTCCCTATGGGGGTGTACTGCTCCTCGAGGTTTTCTTCTACATCCGTGGGCAAGTAAATCAAGCCAGTGCCCAGAGTGGCCGTCAGCACCATGGGCACCAGCAGGAAGATCCAGGGGTGCGAGCCCACCTCCCACCCCAGCCTTCCGAAGGCGCGGGAGAGGGGCGCCTCTAGGCAGTTGGTGCGGCAGCCGGGTCTCTCCGACAACCGATTTTCCGACCTGGGAGCCTGCGGACTTGAACGCCCCTGCACTGACCCCGATTGGGAATGGGACGCCCCAAGGGACTGCGTGCTCTGCCCCGAAGCCCAGTTCAGCTCGGGTTCCCGTCCTTGACTTGAGTCCAAGAGCTGCTCTGAGTCCTGCTTGGAGGCGGGGAGCGGCTCTGCCCGCGGGCCTGCCTCCACCTCCGACGGCCTCCCGGAGTCTGGCCCAGGCCCGGCCTCGGGTTCCCACCCCGCTTCCACCTCGGGCCAGGCCTCCGGCACCACCTTGGAAGGCCTAAAGCTCATTTCTGGGAAGGAAAGGCAACGTTCTCAAACTGGACAGCAGATGAGACTGCAGCTACTGGGCGCTCAGAGCGCCCAACTCCACCCCCACCCAACGGTTTCCTGGAGAAATTCTAAGGGAGTCCGTTTGAGTTCCGGCTGCCTGTGCGCGGAGCCTGGAGACTTCCTTGGGGAGCACGTGTTTTGACCCATAGCCTCACTAGCCCCAAATTTGTCTGGGGTGTGCCTGTGCTCTCGGGAGTTTAGTTAACACAGAAACACTTCTTTCATTTTTTTTTTTAAAGACTTTATTTATTTATTTGACAGAGAGACACTGTGAGAGAGGGAACATAAGCAGGGGCGGGGAGCGGGAGAGGGAGAAGCAGGCTTCCCGCCGGGCAGGGAGCCTGACATGGGGCTTGATCCCAAGAGCCTGGGATCATGACCTGAGCCAAAGGCAGACGCTGAACGACTGAGCCACCCACTCCGTTTTCTATTTTAAAAGTTAGGATAAATGGGACCGAGGATTCCTTTTCTCCTTTATCTGCATGTTGCAAGTCCTGGTTATAGCTACATCTGGAGTTAATCCTTGGTGTGCTATAAATCTAGTGGTACCTGTATCACATTTAAATGGAGGAACTGATCTGGGAATTCCATTTGTTAAACCATATCTACATTATGGAGAGAAATGGCTCAGCTGCTTTCCTAAACATTTAGGATGAAATGTTAGAGGGAGGGTGTTCACAAGTATTCTGTATTGTACAAAACC
>NW_025411581.1:0-4383 GCF_002201575.2 Neomonachus schauinslandi | reverse complement strand
ATTGTACTTTTACGTAATAAACTACAATAGATCACCGAAAACAAACAGATATCTATGAGGCATAGTAGTCATCCCTTTTGCTTAGGTATCTTGCTTTTGTTTTGTCCTGTACTTTCATTTGGCCCATATTCCTCTGTCTCTTCATTTTTTTCCTAACTCTAAATTTGTTTCTGTGTGCTAGGGATGTCAGCTCTGTCTCCTGGCTTTTTGAAGTAGTGGCCTTATGAAGAGGTCCTGCAGTGATCCCCGGTGCAGTGTCCTATGTTCACCAGAACCCTGCCTTTCAGGGGTGTCTTCTATGTGGCTCAATCGTTAAACGTCTGTCTTTGGCTCAGGTCATGATCCTAGGGTCCTGGGATCGAGTCCCACATCGGGCTCCCTGCTCGGCAGGAAGCCTGCTTCTCCCTCTCCCACTCCCCCTGCTTGTGTTCCTGCTCTCGCTATCTCTCTCTCTGTCAAATAAATAAATAAAAATCTTAACAATAAATAAATAAATAAATAAATAAATAAAGTGTGTGTTTCATTCAATTGATGATGTAGACTAAATTGCATTTTTACATGCCTATATTTTTACAGGCATACTTCTGAACTGGCTAGGTTATAGTGATATTACTTAAGTGATTGGGCAAAAAGAATATAGAAGTATGCATTTGAGATTTATTTGGTCTTATATTGACTTTAAATCATCTCAAGTCTATTAGGACAAAGCGGTTGTGGGTCATCTTGGCGAAGTAACATAGAATCAAGTTTAAGTAGTAGCCCAGTGTGTCCTCTCCCTGAGAGAGCATGACCTCCAGGATCCTTATATTCTTTTTTTCTTTTAAGATTTTATTTATTTATTTCTTTATTTGAGAGAGAGAGGGAGCACGAGCAGTGGGAGGGGCCGAAGGGGTGGGATGAGCGGAGTTGGCGAAGGGTTAGAGGGGGAGGGACTAGCAGACTCCCTGCTGATCAGGGAGCCCAAGTCAGGGTTCAATCCCAGGACCCCAAGTCAGACACTTAACCACCTGAGCCACCCAAGCACCCCAGGATATTTGTATTCCTAACTGGAGTAGGAAACATGTGCATTTCTTCCTCATTTTATCATCAGAATTTTACATTATGCTTAGCAATACTCATATTCAACAATATGTTTAGAATGATCAGAGGTTGTAAAATAGGTAAAGTATTTCAAAAATGCAAATACATGGTGATAAATATATGCAGTTCTATTAAAATAAAATATTGAAGGGCACCTGGGTGGTTCAGTCAGTGAAGTGTCTGACTCTTAATTTTGGCTCTGGTCATGATCTCGAGGTCCTGAGATAGACCCTTGTGTTGGGCTCCATGCCCTCTTCCTCTGTCTCTCTCTGAAAAAGAAAAAATGAAAATAATAATAAAATTAAATTTAAATTAAATTAAGATGCAGAAACATCTATCATGAAAATGGTGTCAAAAGAAAGCTGGAGTAGCAATACTTATACTGGACAAAATAGACTTGAAAATGAAGATTGTATCAAGATACAAAAAGGGCACTATATAACGGTAAAGGAGGTAATCCAACAACAAAATATAACAGTTATAAATATGCACCCAACATGAGAGCACCCATATCTATAAAACACTTAATAACAAACATTAAGAAACTAATTCATAGTAATACAATAGGAGTAGAGGACTTTAAAACTCCACTTACGTCAATGGACAGATCATCCAAACAGGAAATCAACAAGTTGGGGCTTCTGGGTGGCTCAGGCAGTTAAGTGTCTGACTCTTGATTTAGGCTCAGGGCATGATCTCAGGGTTGTGATAGGAAGACCCCGTGTCAGTCTCCAGTCATGGAACCTGCTGAAGATTCTCCCTCTCCCTCTCCCTCTGCCCCATTCTCTAAATAAATGAATAAATAAATAAATAAATAAATAAATAAATAAATAAATAAACAAACAAACAAACAAACAAACAAACAAACAAACAAGGAAAAAATGGCTTTGAATGAACACTCGACCAGATGGATTTAACAGAATTATTCAGAACAGTCCATTCTAAAACAGCAAAATACACACTCTTTTCAAGTGCACATGGTATATTCTCCAGAACAGATCACATATTAGGCCATACAAAAAGCATCAACAAATTCATAAAGATCAAAGTTATACCATGCATCTTTATTGACCACAATGCCATAAAACCTAGAATTCAACCACAAGAAAAATAGACAAGCAAGGAAAGAAACAAAAACAAAACCAAACACAAGAAAAATTCCAGAAAGTCCAAAAATACATGGAGGTTAAATAGCATGCCACTAAACAATGAATGGGTCAACCAAGTAATCAAAGAACAATTTAAAAAGTCCTTGGAAACAAAAGAAAATGAAGACAATACTGTCCAAAATACATCAGCAAAAGGTGTTCTAAGAGGGCAGTTTATAGCAATACAGGCCTACCTCAGTAATAAGAAAAATCTTAAATAAACACCTAACCTTACACCTAAAGGAACTAGAAAAAGAATTCAAACAAACCCAAAACTAGCAGAAGGAAGGAAACAGTAAAGATTAGAGCAGAAATAAATGAATTATACAGAAAATGAATAAAAAATAGAACAGATCAACAAAACCAGGGGTTGGTTCTTTGAAAAGATCAACTTAATTGATAGTTCTAGGGGCACTTAGGTGGCTCAATAGGGTTAGTGTCTGACTGTTGATTTTGGCTCAGGTCATGATCTCAGGGTTGTGAGACTGAGACCTGTGTGGGGCTTCCCTCTCAGTGAGAAGTCCTCTTGAGATTCTCTCTCTTCCTCTCCCTTTGCCCCTCCCCCCACTCTCCAACAACCTCTCTCTAATACTTTTAAAAATTGACAAAGTTCTAGCCACCCACTTCAACAACAACAAAAAAAAGTGAAAGGACACAAAAATCAAACATAAAAGAGGAGAAATAACCAAAACCACAGAAATACAATTATAAGAAAATATGATGAAAAGCAACATGCTGACAAATTAGCCAAAACTGAAAAAAATAGATAAATTCCTAGAAACATATAACCTACCAAAACTGAAGCAGGAAGAAATAGAAAATTTGAATAGATTGATTTCAACAAGTTGACTGAATCAGTAATATAAAAAACTCCCAAGAAACAAAATTATAAGACCAGTTGGCTTCACAGGTAAATTCTAACAACAACAAAAAAACAAAAACAAAAACAAAAAAACACTGTTACACCTATTCCTTTCAAATAATTCCAAAAAACAGAAGAAAAGGAAAATATCCAAATTTATTCTATGAGGCCAGCATTACCCTGATACCAAACCCAGATAAATAAACCACTAAAAAAGAGATCTACAGGCTAATATCTCTTGTAAACATAGATGCAAAAATCCTCAACGAAACACTAGCAAACACAATCCAACAATACATTAAAAATATCATTTTATTCCGAGGATGCCAGTGTGGTTCGGTATTTACCCATCAATAAACATGGTACATAACATCAGTAAGAGAAAGGTTCAAAATCACATGATTATTTCAAAAACACAGAAAAAGCATTTGACAAGGTACAATATCCATTCATGATAAAAACCTTCCACAACGTAACTTTAGAGGTAAAATTTATAGAGACATCCTAAAAGCTATATATGAAACCCCACAACAAACACCATACTCAATGAGGAAAAACTGAGATTTTTCTTCTGTGGTCAGGAACAAGACAGAATGTCCACCCTCACCACTTTTATTCAGCATAGAACTAGAAGTCTTAGCTACAGCAAATAGACAACAAAAATAAATAAAAGGCATCTGAATTGGTAAGGAAGTAGTAAAACTTTTGCTATTTGCAGGTAACATGGTACTGTATATAGAAAACCTGAAAAAAAAAACACCAAGAAAATACTAGAACTGATCAATTACTTCAGTAAAGTCACAAGATACAAAATCAATGTGGAGAAATCCATTGCATTTCTACATACTAATAATAAAGCAACAGAAAGAGAATTTAAGAAAACAATCCCATTTTCAGTTGCACTAAAAACAATAAAATGCCTAGGAATAAACCTAACTAAAGAGGTGAAAGAATTTTACTCTGAAAACTATAAAATATTGAAAGAAATTGAAGACAAAACAAAGAAATGAAATGGCTTTCCATGCTCATGGATTGGAGAAGAAACACTGTTAAAATGTTTTACCCGAAGCAATCTATACATGTAATGCAATCTTATCAAAATTCCAATAGTATTTTTCACAGAACTAGAACAAAAAAGTCCTAAAATCAAATGGAACCAGAAAAGACCCTAATAGCCAGAATGGTTTTGAAAGAGAAATATTACAATTCCAGATTTAAATGATATTACATTGCTTTTTAATAAAGACAGTATGTTACTGGCACAAAAACAGACACATAGATCAACAGAACATA
>NW_025411580.1:2620-4385 GCF_002201575.2 Neomonachus schauinslandi | reverse complement strand
AGAGAATCCGTGCTTCAGCTCAAGCAGCCGCGCCTGAGGGTGGAAGCATTTTGTTGTGTGCGTGCGTGAGAGCACTGCAAGGGAGTCCCAAACCTAATGCCCAGGGAGCCTCAGGCCGCTGCACAAGGCAGCACACGACTCCCCACTTGGCTCATCGAGCCGGCACTGCGGCCCCACTTTCGCATGGAAGTCCCATCGCTTGCGTTCTAACTCGAAGAAACCCCAGTGTACAGAAACCGTGCTTCAGCTACCGTTGACCTCTCTGTGGGAGGAAGCAGTTTCGGGTGTCCTGCGGGTGAGAGCCTGGGGACGGGTTCCATACGTCCAATCGAGGGAGAAACAGGCCTGTGCAGAAGGCAGCTGTCCACTCACCCCTTGTTGACGAGGCTCGGACAGTTGCCCCGTGTGTGCCTGCAGGCCTCAAGCCAACCACCTAAGTGGAAGGAACCACTCTGTAGAGAATTCCTGCTTCAGCGAATGGAGGCATTCGTGAGGCTGGAAGCCTTTGGCTGTGTGCATGCGTGAGAGAACTGCAAGGGAGTCCCAAACCATTTTCCGTGTGAGACTCAGGCCCCGGCAGAAGGCAGGACACGACTCCCCACTTGTTTCATGAAGCTAGCACCGCGGCCCCACTTTTGCATGGAAGTCTCATCGCTAGCGTTCTCACTCGGAGGAACAACACTGTAGAGAAACCGTGCCTTAGCTGCCGTCGACCTCTCTGTGGGAGGAAGCAGTTTCGGGTGTACTGTGGCTGAGAGCCTGGGGAACGGGTTCCATACGTCCAATCGAGGGAGAAACAGGCCGGAGCGGAAGGCAGCTCTCAACTCACCTCTTGTTTCCGAGGCGAGTGCCGTTGCCCCGGGTGTGCGTGCAGGCCTCAAGGCAACGCCCTAACCCGGACGAACAACTCTGCTGAGAATCCGTGCTTCAGCTCCAACAGCCGTTCCTGAGGGTGGAAGCACGTTGCTGTGGGAATGCGTGAGAGCACTGCAAGGGAGTCCGAAAGCATTTTCCGAGTGAGACTCAGGCCCTGGCAGAAGGCAGAACACGACTCCCCTCTTGTTTCATGAAGCTAGCGCTGCGGCCCCACTTCCGCATGGAAGTCTCATCGCTAGCGTTCTAACTCGAACAAACAACACGGTGGAGAAACCGTGCTTTAGCTACCATCCACCTCTCTGAGGGAGGAAGCACTTTCCAGCCTACCGTGGGTGAGTGCCTGGGGAACGGGTTCCTTTCCTTGAAACCGAGGGAGAAGAAGTCTGGGCCAGAAGGCCCCTCTCGACTCAGCTCTTGTCACCTGAAGCTAACACTACTGCTCCACGTGTGCCTAGGAATGCTAAGGGCTCCACACTGATTTGGCAGAAAGAAGCCGGTCAAGAATCCCAGCTTCCACTCATTCGCCTCTCCACAGGGTGGCAGCATTTTCAACTGGGCTTGAGGGCAAACCTGGGGAATGAGTCCCAGCAGAATTCTGAGGGAGAAATAAGCGTGGGCAGAAGGCACCTCTAGACTCCACTCTCGTTTCGGGAAACTAGGTCGGCTCTCCCGTGTGTGCGTGGAGTCCTAAGGGCCATCCTCCCAACGCAAAGGAAGAAAAGGGTAGAGAACCCCTGCGTCAGCACAGATCGCCCTTCCTGAGCGTGAACTCCTTCTGGTGCGTGTTTTTGGGACAGCACGAGAAATGGGACCCAAACGCAACTCGGAGTGAGAAGCAGGCCCGTAAGGAAGGCTGCTGTCGACTCACCTCTTTTTCTTTCTTTCTTTC
>NW_025411580.1:0-2610 GCF_002201575.2 Neomonachus schauinslandi | reverse complement strand
CGCCCAAATGCCATTTATTACAATATTGCTTGTTATGGCCTGTGTTCTGTCTTTCTTTTTTTTTTATTCTTATGTTAATCCCCATACATTACATCATTAGTTTTAGGTGAAGTGTTCCATGATTCATTGTTTGTGCATAACACCCAGTGCTCCATGCAGAATGTGCCCTCCTCAATACGCACCACCAGGCTAACCCATCCTCCCACCCCGCTCCCCTCTAGAACCCTGTTTGTTTTTCAGAGTCCATCATCTCTCATGGTTCGTCTACCCCTCCGATTTCCCCGCTTCATTCTTCCCCTCCCGCTACCTTCTTCTTCTTCTTCTTCTTTTTTCTTAACATATATTGCATTATTTGTTTCAGAGGTCCAGATCTGAGATTCAACAGTCTTGCACAATTCACAGCGCTTACCAGAGCACATACCCTCCCCAGGGTCTATCACCCAGTCACCGCCTCCCTCCCACCCCACCCCCCACTCCAGCAACCCTCAGTTTGTTTCCTGCAATTAGGAATTCCTCATATCAGTGAGATCATGTGATACATGTCTTTCTCTGTTTCACTTATTTCACTCAACATAATACCCTCCAGTTCCATCCACGTCGTGGCCAATGGCAAGATGTCATTCCTTTTGATGGCTGCATAATATTCCATTGTATATATATATACCACATCTTCTTTATCCATTCATCTGTCCATGGACATCTTGGCTCTTTCCACAGTTTGGCTATGGTGGACATTGCTGCTATAAACATCGGGGTGCACGTACCCCTTCGGATCCCTATTTTTCTATCTTTGGGGTAAATACCGAGTAGTGCAATTGCTGGATCATATGGTAGCTCTATTTTCAACTTTTTGAGGAACCTCCATACCGTTGTCCAGAGTGGCTGCACCAGCTGGCATTCCCACCAACAGTGTAGGAGGGTTCCCCTTTCTCCGCATCCCCGCCAACATCTGTCGTTTCCTGACTTGTTAATGTTAGCCATTCTGACTGGTGACTCACCTCTCGGTTTAGGAGATTAGCACTGCTGTACCCTGGGTGCCTGGAGGCCTAGTTACCAGGCTACTAAGAGCAAGAATCAATGCTACAGAGTTACTGCGCGTTAGTCAACATCGCCGTTCCTGAAGCCAGAGGAATTTTACAGTGCTCGTGTAGGAGAGCCCGGGGAAAGGGTCCCGTACGCGAAACGGAGCGAGAAGCAGGCCGGTGCGGAAGGCAGCTCTCAACCCACCTCTTGCTTATGAGGCTAGTACCCTTGCCCCGGGTGTGCCTGCAGGCCTCAAGCCAACCACCTAACTCCAAGGGACAACTCTGTAGACAATTCCTGCTTCGGCGAAAATAGCCATGCCTGAGGGTAGACGCATTTTGCTGTGTGCATGCGTGAGCGCCCTGCAAGGGAGTCCCAAACCATTTTCCGTGTGAGACTCAGGCCCCGGCAGAAGGCAGGACACGACTCCCCACTTGTTTCAGGAAGCTAGCACTGCGGCCCCACTTTTGCATGGAAGTCTCATCGCTCGCGTTCTCACCCGGACAAACAACACTGTAGACAAACGGCGCTTTAGCTACCGTCGACCTCTCTGTGACGGGAAGCAGTTTCGGGTGTGCTGTGGGTGAGAGCCTACACCCACAGGGGGGACGGCTTCCATTTCGTCCAATCGAGGGAGAGACAGGCCGGGGAGGAAGGCAGCTCTCAACTCCCATCACGGTTATGGGGCCAGGACCGTTGCCCCGGGTGGGCGTGCAGGCTTCAAGACAGCCACCTAACTGGAAGGAAAAGCTGGGGAGAGAATCCGTGCTTCAGCTCAAGCAGCCGCGCCTGAGGGTGGAAGCATTTTGTTGTGTGCGTGCGTGAGAGCACTGCAAGGGAGTCCCAAACCTAATGCCCAGGGAGCCTCAGGCCGCTGCACAAGGCAGCACACGACTCCCCACTTGGCTCATCGAGCCGGCACTGCGGCCCCACTTTCGCATGGAAGTCCCATCGCTTGCGTTCTAACTCGAAGAAACCCCAGTGTACAGAAACCGTGCTTCAGCTACCGTTGACCTCTCTGTGGGAGGAAGCAGTTTCGGGTGTCCTGCGGGTGAGAGCCTGGGGACGGGTTCCATACGTCCAATCGAGGGAGAAACAGGCCTGTGCAGAAGGCAGCTGTCCACTCACCCCTTGTTGACGAGGCTCGGACAGTTGCCCCGTGTGTGCCTGCAGGCCTCAAGCCAACCACCTAAGTGGAAGGAACCACTCTGTAGAGAATTCCTGCTTCAGCGAATGGAGGCATTCGTGAGGCTGGAAGCCTTTGGCTGTGTGCATGCGTGAGAGAACTGCAAGGGAGTCCCAAACCATTTTCCGTGTGAGACTCAGGCCCCGGCAGAAGGCAGGACACGACTCCCCACTTGTTTCATGAAGCTAGCACCGCGGCCCCACTTTTGCATGGAAGTCTCATCGCTAGCGTTCTCACTCGGAGGAACAACACTGTAGAGAAACCGTGCCTTAGCTGCCGTCGACCTCTCTGTGGGAGGAAGCAGTTTCGGGTGTACTGTGGCTGAGAGCCTGGGGAACGGGTTCCATACGTCCAATCGAGGGAGAAACAGGCCGGAGCGGAAGGCAGCTCTCAACTCACCT
>NW_025411579.1:0-4392 GCF_002201575.2 Neomonachus schauinslandi | reverse complement strand
AATATGTTCTTATAATTGTTTGTATTTCTTTGCTGTTGGTTGTGATCTCTCCTCTTTCATTCATGATTTTGTTGATTTGGGGCATTTCTCTTCTCTTTTTGATAAGTCTGGCCAGGGGTTTATCAATCTTGTTAATTCTTTCAAAGAAACAGCTCCGAGTTTCGTTGATCTGTTCTACTGTTCTTTTAGTTTCTATTTCATTGATTTCTACTCTGATCTTTATTATTTCTCTTCTCCTGCTGGGTTTAGGCTTTATTTGCTGTTCTTTCTCCAGCTCCTTTAGGTGTAGGGTTAGGTTGTTTACTTGAGACTTTTCTTGTTTCTTGAGAAAGGCTTGTATTGCTATATACGTTCCTCGTAGGACTGCCTTTGCTGCATCCCAAAGATTTTGAATAGTTGTGTTTTCATTTTCATTGGTTTCCATGTATTTTTTTAATTCTTCTATAATTTCCTTGTTGACCCATTCATTCTTCAGTAGGATGCTCTTTAGCCTCCATGTATTTGAGTTCTTTCCAACTTTCCTCTTGTGATTGAGTTCTAGTTTCAAAGCATTGTGGTCTGAAACTAGGCAGGGAATGATCCCAATCTTTTGGTACCGGTTGAGACCTGATTTATGACCTAGGATGTGATCAATTCTGGAGAATGTTCCATGGGCACTAGAGAAGAATGTTTATTCCGTTGCTTTGGGGTGGAATGTTCTGAGCATGTCTGTAAAGTCCATTTGGTCCAGTGTGTCATTTAATGTCTTTATTTCCTAATTGACCTTTTGCTTAGACGATCTATCCATTTCAGTGAGGGGGGTGTTAAAGTCCCCCACTATTATTGTATTGTTGTCGATGTGTTTCTTTGCTTTTGTTATTAATTGCCTTATATAACTGGCTGCTCCCATGTTAGGGGCATAGATATTTACAATTGTTAGATCTTCTTGTTGAATAGATCCTTTAAGGAGGATATAATGTCCTTCCTCATTTCTTATTACAGTCTTTGGCTTAAAATGTAATTTGTCTGATATAAGGATTGCCACCCCAGCTTTCTTGGGTGTCCATTAGCATGGGAAATGGTTTTCCACCCCCTCACTTTCAATCTGGGGGTGTCTTTGGTTCTAAAGTGAGTCTCTTGCAGACAGCATATCGATGGGTCTTGTTTTTTATCCAGTCTGATAGCCTGTGTCTTTTGATTGGGGCATTTAGCCCATTTACATTCAGGGTAACTATTGAAAGATAGGAATTTAGTGCCATTGTATTGCCTGTAAGGTTACTGTTACCGTATATTGTCTGTGTTCCTTTCTGGTCTATGTTGCTTTTAGGCTCTCTCTTTGCTTAGAGGACCCCTTTCAAGATTTCTTGTAGAGCTGGTTTCATGTTTGCAGATTCCTTTAGTTTTTGTTTGTCCTGGAAGCTTTTTATCTCTCCTTCAATTTTCAATGACAGCCTACCTGGATATAGTATTCTTGGCTGCATATTTTTCTCATTTAGTGCTCTGAATATATCCTGCCAGTCCTTTCTGGCCTGCCAGGTCTCTGTGGATAGGTCTGTTGCCAATCTAATGTTTCTACCATTGTAGGTTACAGATCTCTTCTCCCGAGCTGCTTTAAGGATTCTCTCTTTGTCTATGAGACTTGTAAGTTTTACTATTAGATGTCGGGGTGTTGACCTATTTTTATTGATTTTGAGAGGGGTTCTCTGTGCTTCCTGGATTTTGATGCCTGTTTCCTTCCCCAAATTAGGGAAGTTCTCTGCTATAATTTGCTCCATTATACCTTCTGCCCCTCTCTCTCTTTCTTCTTCTTCTGGGATCCCAATTATTCTAATGTTGTTTCGTCTTATGGTATCGCTTATCTCTCGAATTCTGCCCTCGTGATCCAGTAGTTGTTTATCTCTCTTTTTCTCAGCTTCTTTATTTTCCATCATTTCATCTTCTATATTACTGATTGTCTCTTCTGCCTCATTTATTCTAGCCGTTAGCGCCCCCATTTTTGATTGCACCTCATTAATAGCCTTTTTGATTTTGACTTGGTTAGATTTTAGTTCTTTTACTTCTTCAGAAAGGGTTTCTCTAATAACTTCCGTGTTTTTTTCAAGCCCAGCTAGTATCTTTAAAGTGATGATTCTGAACTCTAGATCTGACATCGTACTAATGTCCGTATTGAGTAGGTCCCTGGCAGTCGGTACTACCTCTTGTTCTTTTTGTTGAGGTGATTTGTTCCATCTTGTCATTTTTTGCAGAGGAGAATAGATTAATGAGAGAACAAAATGGTAGCAGAGTAACAACGTCCCCAGAAAATATACTCTAAACAAATCAGAAAAGACCTGAAGCACTGGGAAAAGAAAGGGAAAGAGAGAAAAAGAAAAAGAAAAAAAAGAAAAAGAAAAAGATAAAGATAAAGATAAAAACAAAGACAAACAAAACAAAACAACAACAAAAAACCAGAATGTGATCAAATATGATCAGGCTGGTATATAGATCAGTGCCACACACTAGATTTGGGGTGTATTTTGGTCTTTTAGAAGAAAGTGCCTCCCAAAATTTTACAGAAAGAAAAACTTATATATGTACAAAAATAAGGGTTGATATGATGAAGAGATGGAATATGACTGTAAAGTTGGAAATTATAAAAAATTTTATAAAAGGAATTGATAAGAAGTTGTTTGAAAAAAGAAAAGAGGATTTAAAAAAAGAAAAAAGAAAAGAAAAAAAAGGGGGAGAGAATGTGATCAGGCAGGGGAATAGAAAACACCATATACTAGAGATTTAGGGTATATTTTAATCTGTTAGAAGAAACTATCTCAAAATTTTAAAGAGAGAACAACTTATATATATAAGCCAAAAATACGGGTAACTACTATGAAGGGATAGAATATGACTCTAAAAATGGAAAATAAAAATGTTTTTTTTAAAAAAAAGGGATTGATAAGATGTTGGTTGAAAAATGGAAAAAGAAAAATTCAAAAAGAAACAAAAAGAAAAAAAGACAGTTAAAAAAATTAACTTTGAAAGACTAAAGAATCATGGTAAAAAAGCCATGAATTCTATGTGCAGTATTCCCCCAGCGCTGGAGTTCTGCCGTTCTCATTGATCGGTAAACTTGGTCTTGGCTGGCTGTTCTCGCTGATCTTCTGGGGAGGGGCCTGTTGCCGTGGTTTCCAAATGTCTCTGCCGGAGGCGGAATTGCCCCGCCCTTGCCCCCTCCCAGCTAAGTAATCTGCTCAGGTTTGCTCTCCGGGGCTTTTGTTGCCTGTGAGCTTTCCGTACAGCTTTGGAGGCGGAGAGTGAAAATGGCGGCCTCCCAATCTCCACCCCAGAGGAGCAGAGAACTTGGGGCCCTGCTTTCAGTGAGCCCCCAGAGAAAAGCTGTCAGTCACTCCTGTCTCCCTGGTCTCCGGCCGCACTCCGTGCTCCCCCGGCCTGTGACCGCCCGTTTCTATCTCTGGCACCCGACCCCGGGTGGAGTCTCCAAACCCAGCAGATCCCTGCGGTGCACTCCTGCGCGGCTCCTCCCAGGGGAGGAAGGTGAGTCTCCCCGGATCTGCCGCTTGTTGGGTCCCTGCTGTTGGAGCAGTGGCCCCACTGTGCCGCGGATCACGGTTTATGGCAACCCCGAGCTGAGAGCCTGCGCCTGGGCTCCGCCTCTGCAGCCGGCTTCCCTGCTCCGTTACCTGGGAGCTCTGCCGCACTCAGGCACCCCCGGTCTTTCTGTGACCCCGAGGGTCCTGAGACCACACTGTCCCGGAGGGTTCCACCCCCCACTTAGCCACCAGAGTGACGTCCCTCGGCGGAGCAGACTTTTAAAAGTTCCGATTTTGTGCTCCGCGGGTCTATCACTTGCCAGAAGTGGCCAACGCAGGCCCCTCCCCCACCGTCTATCCTCCCGAATATCGCCTCGGATTCACTTCTCCGCTGTCCTACCTTCCCGAAAGTGGTCGCTTTTCTGTTCAGAGAGTTGTTGCTATTCTTTTCTTTGATCTCCTGTTGAGTTTGTAGGTGTTCAGAATGGTTTGATCCCTATCCAGCTGAATTCCTGAGAGGAGAAAAAATCCAGGTCTCCTACTCCTCCGCCATCTTGCTCCACCCCTACTTTTGTCTTTTAACCTTCATACTGGCTTTATAAAAGTGATTAATCTATTACCTTTACTGTATGTTTGCTTTTACCAATAAAACTTTCTTTAAAAAAAAAAGATTTTATTTATTTGAGAGAGAGAGCAGGGGAAGGGTGGAAGAAGCAGGCTTCCCACGGAGCAGGGAGCCTGATGCGGGGCTCGATCCCAGGACCCCGGGATCATGACCTGAGCCGAAGGTAGATGCTTAACCGACTGAGCCACCCAGGCCTCCCCCAATAAAACTTTCTTTCATAATTTTTTTTACTTCTAGTTATGGATTTCCTTTTTTTTTTTT
>NW_025411578.1:1027-4393 GCF_002201575.2 Neomonachus schauinslandi | reverse complement strand
TCATTTAGAATGGATGGAGAGATGCAGAGCTTCCACGACCGGCAGAAGTTGAAAGAATATGTGACCACTAAGCCGGCCCTGCCAGAAATATTAAGGGGGGTTCTATAAAAGGAGAAAGACTCCAAGACTGATATACAACAGAAATTTACAGGGACAATCTATAAAAACAACGTCTTCACAGGCAACATGATGACAATTAATTCATATCTTTCAATAATCACTCTCAACGTGAATGGCCTAAACGCTCCCATAAAATGGCACAGGGTTGCAGATTGGATAAAAAGACAGGACCCATCCATATGCTGTCTACAAGAGACTCATTTTGAACCTAAAGATACATCCAGACTGAAAGTGAAGGGATGGAGATCCATCTTCCATGCCAGCGGACCTCAAAAGAAAGCTGGGGTTAGCAATTCTTATATCAGACAAATTAGATTTTAAACTAAAGTCTGTAGTTAGAGACACAGAAGGACACTATATCATTCTTAAAGGGTCTATCCAACAAGAAGATATAACAGTTGTAAATATCTATGCCCCCAACATGGGAGCAGCCATCTACACAAGCCAACTGTTAACCAAAATAAAGAGTCATATTGATAACAATACGTTAATTGTAGGAGACCTCAATACTCCACTCTCAGCAATGGACAGATCATCTAAGCAGAAAATCAACAAGGAAACAAGAGCTATGAATGATACATTGGACCTCATAGATATTTACAGAACATTCCACCCTAAAACAACAGAATACTCATTCTTCTCGAGCACACATGGAACTTTCTCCAGAATAGACCATATACTGGATCACAAATCAGGCCTCAACCGATACCAAAAGATTGAGATTATTCCCTGCATATTCTAAGACCACAATGCTTTAAAACTGGAACTCAATCACAAGAAAAAATTTGGAAGAAATTCAAACACTTGGAAGCTAAAGACCACTCTGCTCAAGAATGTTTGGGTCAACCAAGAAATCAAAGAAAAACTTAAACAATTCATGGAAATCAATGAGAACAAAAACACATCAGTCCAAAACCTATGGGATACTGCAAAGGCAGTCCTAAGGGGGAAATACATAGCCATCCAAGCCTCACTCAAAAGAATAGAAAAATCCTGAATTCACCAACTAACTCTACACCTTAAAGAACTATCGAAAAAGCAACAAACAATGCCTAAGCCACACATTAGAAGAGAAATAATTAAAATTAAAGCAGAGATCAATGAATTAGAAACCAGAAACACAGTAGATCAGATCAACGAAACTAGAAGTTGGTTCTTTGAAAGAATTAATAAGATTGATAAACCATTGGCCAGACTTATCCAAAAGAAGAGAGAAAGGACCCAAATTAATAAAATTATGAATAAAAGGGGAGAGATCACGACTAACACGAAGGAAATAGAAACAATTATTAGAAATTGTTATCAACAACTATATGCCAATAAACTGAGCAATCTGGATGAAATGGAGGCCTTCCTGGAAACCTATAAGCTGCCAAGACTGAAACAGGAAGAAATTGACAACCTGAATAGGCCAATAACCAGTAACGAGATTGAAGCAGTGATCAAATCCTCCCAAAAAACAAGAGTCCAGGGCCTGATGGATTCCCTGGGGAATTCTACCAAACATTCAAAGAAGAAATAATACCTATTCTACTGAAGCTGTTTCAAAAAATAGAAACAGAAGGAAAACTTCCAAACTCATTCTATGAGGCCAGCATTACCTTAATCCCCAAACCAGGCAAAGACCCCATCAAAAAGGAGAATTTCAGACCGATATCCCTGATGAATATGGATTCCAAAATCCTCAACAAAATCCTAGCTAATAGGATCCAACAATACATTAAAAGGATCATCCACCAACCACGTGGGATTTATCCCCGGGTTGCAAGGGTGGTTCAACATTCACAAATCAATCAATGTGATAGAACACATTAATAAGAGGAGAGAGAAGAACCATATGGTCCTCTCAATTGATGCCGAAAAAGCATTTGACAAAATACAGCATCCTTTCCTGATTAAAACTCTCCAGAGTATAGGGATAGAGGGAACATTCTTCAAGCTCATAAAATCCATCTATGAAAAACCCACAGAGAATATCATCGTCAATGGGGAAAAGCTGAGAGCCTTTCCCTTAAGATCAGGAACACATCAAGGGTGCCCACTCTCACCACTGTTGTTCAACATAGTACTAGATGTCCTAGCAACAGCAATCAGACAACAAAAAGAAACAAAAGGTACTCAAATTGGCAAAGAAGAAGTCAAACTCTCTCTTTTCACAGACGACATGATACTTTATGTGGAAAACCCAAAAGACTCCACCCCCAAATTACTAGAACTCATCCAGCAATTCAGTACTGTGGCAGGATACAAAATCAATGCACAGAAATCCGTTGTTTTCTTATACACTAACAACGCAACTGTAGAAAGAAAATTAAAGAAACGATTCCCTTTATAATAGCACCAAAACCCATAAGATACCTCGGAATAAACCTAACCAAAGAGGTAAAGGGTCTATACTCTAGGAACTACAAAACACTCATGAAAGAAATTGAAGAAGACGCAAAAAAGATGGAAAAATATTCCATGCTCATGGGTCGGTAGAATAAACATTGTTAAAATGTCTCTGCTACCCAGAGCAATCTATACCTTCAATGCTATCCTGATCAAAATTCCAATGACATTTTTCAAAATGCTGGAACAAACAATCCTAAAATTTGTATGGAATCAGAAAAGACCCCGAATCGCCAAGGAGATGTTGAAAAAGAAACACAAAGCTGGGGGCATCAAGTTGCCCGATTTCAAGCTATATTACAAATCAATGATCACCAAGACAGCATGGTACTGACACAAAAACAGACATACAGACCAATAGAACAGAATAGAGAACCCAGATATGGACCCTCAACTCTATGGTCAAATAATCTTTGACAAAGCAGAAAAAAACATGCAATGGAAAAAAGACAGTCTCTTCAATAAATGGTGCTGGGAAAATTGGACAGCCACATGCTGAAGAATGAATCTCGACCATTCTCTAACACCACTCACAAAGATAAACTCAAAGTGGATGAAAGACCTCAATGTGAGACAGGAATCCATCAAAATCCTAGAGGAGAACATAGGCAGTAACCTCTTTGACATCGGCCACAGCAACTTCTTTCAAGATACATCTCCAAAAGCTAGTGAAACAAAAGCAAAAATGAACTTTTGAGACTTCATCAAGATAAAAAGCTTCTGCACAGCAAAGGAAACAGTCAACAAAACAAAGAGGCAACGCACAGAATGGGAGAAGATATTTGCAAATGACACTACAGATAAAGGACTGGTATCCAAAATCTATAAAGAACTTCTCAAACTCAACACCCAAAA
>NW_025411578.1:0-927 GCF_002201575.2 Neomonachus schauinslandi | reverse complement strand
AATGGCTAACAGACACATGAAAAAATGTTCATCATCATTAGCCATCACGGAAATCCAAATCCAAACCACACTGAGATACCACCTTACACCAGTTAGAATGGCAAAAATGGACAGGGAAAGAAACAACAAATGTTGGAGAGGTTTTGGAGAAAGGGGAACCCTCTTACACTGTTGGTGGGAATGCAAGTTGGTACAGCCACTTTGGAAAACAGTGTGGAAGTTCCTCAAAAATTTAAAAAGAGAGCTACCCTATGACCCAGCAATTGCACTCCTGGGTAGTTACCCCAAAGACACAGATGTAGTGAAAAGAAGAGCCATATGCCCCTCAGTATTCATAGAAGCAATGTCCGCAATAGCCAAACTGTGGAAAGAGCCAAGATGCCCTTCAACAGTTGAATGGATAAAGAAGATGTGGTCCATGTATACAATGGAATATTCCTCAGCCATCAGAAAGGATGAGGCCACTCATTTTATGAGGCCGTCCTTTATCTGTAGTGTCATTTGCAAATATCTTCTCTCATTCTGTGCGTTGCCTCTTTGTTTTGTTGACTGTTTCCTTTGCTGTGCAGAAGCTTTTTATCTTGATGAAGTCTCAAAAGACCCCATCAAAAAGGAGAATTACAGACCAATATCCTTGATGAACATGGATGCAAAAATTCTCACCAAAATCCTAGCCAATAGGATCCAACAGTACATTAAAAGGATTATTCACCATGACCAAGTGGGATTTATCCCTGGGCTGCAAGGTTGGTTCAACATCCACAAATCAATCAATGTGATACAATACATTAATAAAAGAAAGAACAAGAACCATATGATCCTCTCAAGAGATACAGAAAAAGCATTTGAAAAAGTACAGCATCCTTTCTTGATCAAAACCCTTCAGAGTATAGGCATAGAGGGTACATACCTCAATATCATAAAAGC
>NW_025411577.1:0-4394 GCF_002201575.2 Neomonachus schauinslandi | reverse complement strand
GGGCACCCTTGACGTGTTCCTGATCTTAAGGGAAAGGCTCTCAGCTTTTCCCCATTGAGGATGCTATTCGCTGTGGGTTTTTCATAGATGGATTTTATGAACTTGAGGAATGTTCCCTCTATCCCTATACTCTGGAGAGTTTTAATCAGGAAAGGATGTTGTATTTTGTCAAATGCTTTTTCTGCATCAATTGAGAGGACCATATGGTTCTTCTCCCTCCTCTTATTAATGTGTTCTATCACATTGATTGATTTGCGAATGTTGAACCACCCTTGCATCCCGGGGATAAATCCCACTTGGTCGTGGTGGATGATCCGTTCCATGTATTGTTGGATCCTATTAGCTAGGATTTTGTTCAGGATTTTGGAATCCATATTCATCAGGGATATCGGTCTGAAATTCTCCTTTTTGATGGGGTCTTTGCATGGTTTGGGGATTAAGGTAATGCTGGCCTCATACAATGAGTTTGGAAGTTTTCCTTTTGTTTCTATTTTTTGAAACAGCTTCAGTAGAATACGTATTATTTCTTCTTTGAATATTTTATAGAATTCCCCAGGGAATCCATCAGGCCCTGGACTCTTGTTTTTGGGGAGGTTTTGGATCACGGCTTCAATCTCGTTACTGGTTATTGGCCTATTGAGGGTGTCAGTTTCTTCCTGTTTCTGTCTTGGCAGCTTATAGTTCTCCAGGAAGGCCTCCATTTCATCCAGATTGCTCAGTTTATTGGCATGTAGTTGTTGATAAAAATTTCCAATAATTGTTTCTATTTCCTTGGTGTTAGTCGTGATCTCTCCCCCTTCTTTCATAATCATTTAATGCAATTCATTATATCAACAGACTAAATTATAAAATAATCACAACTCCATATTAATACATAAAATCCATTGTACAGTATCTGATACCCACTCAAAAATTAAAACTCTCGGGGCACCTCCATATCAGGCACCCTGCTCCACGGGAAGCCTGGTTCTCCCTCTCCCACTCACCCTGCTTATGTTCCCTCTCTCACTGTGTCTCTCACTGTCAAACAAATAACATAAAATAAAATAAATAAAATAAAATAAAAAATAAAATAAAATAAAATAAAATAAAATAAAATAAAATAAAATAAAATAAAATAAAATAAAATAAAATAAAATAAAATAAAAAATCCTCTCAGTAGGTTTGCTGGAGTAGGGGGTTGGGTTGGGAGGGATGGGGTGACTGGGTGATAGACACTGGGGAGGGTATGTGTTCTGGTAAGCGCTGTGAATTGTGAAGACTGTTGAATCTCAGATCTGTACCTCTGAAACAAATAATGCAATATATGTTAAGGAAAAAAAAAGAAGAAGTAGGTAGCGGGAGGGGAAGAAGGAAGCGGGGGAAATCGGAGGGGTAGACGAACCATGAGAGACAATGGACTCTGAAAAACAAACTGAGGGTTCTAGAGGGAAGGGGGTGGGAGGATGGGTTAGCCTGGTGGTGGGTATTGAGGAGGGCACATTCTGCATGGAGCACTGGGTGTTATGCACAAACAATGAATCATGGAACACTTCATCTAAAGCTAATGATGAAATGTATGGGGATTAACATAAGAATAAAATAAATAAATAAATAAAAAGCTAGTGAGAAGAGTGATTTTTTTTTACATTTTTTGCACACCTCTTTTTTTTTTTTACTTGTATTTTTTAGTTTTATTATTGAAAATAGAAGGAGAGATAAAGAGCTTCCAGGACAAACAAAAACTAAAGGAATTTGCAAACACAAAACCAACCCTACAAGAAATATTGAAAGGGGTCCTCTAAGCCAAGAGAGAGCCTAAAAGTGAGATAGACCAGAAAGGAACACAGAAAATATAGAGTAACAGTCACCTTATAGGCAATACAATGGCACTAAATTCCTTTCTTTCAGTAGTTATTCTGAATGTAAATGGGCTAAATGCTCCAATCAAAAGAAACAGGCTATCAGATTGGATTAAAAAAAAAAAAAGACCCATTGATATGCTGTCTGCAAGAGACTCATTTTGCACCCAAAGACACCCCCAGATTGAAAGTGAGGGGGTGAAAATCATTTACCATGCTAATGGACACCAAAAGAAAGCTGAGGTGGCAATCCTTATATCAGACAAATCAGATTTTAAACCAAAGACTATAAGAAGAGATGAGGAAGGACACTCTATCATAGTTGAAGTGTCTTTCCAACAAGAAGATCTAACTATTGTAAATATCTATGCCCCTTACATGGGAGCAGCCAATTTTATAAGCCAATTAATAAAAAAAGCAAAGAAACACATCAACAACAATACTATAATAATGGGGGACTTTCACACACCCCTCACTGAAATGGACAGATCATTTAAACAAAAGATCAACAAGGAAATAAAGACTTTAAAAGACACACTGAACCAAAAGGACTTCACAGATGTATTCCGAACATTCCATCCCAAAGCAACAGAATACACATTCTTCTCTAGTGCCCATGGAATATTCTAATTAATAGATCACATCCTAGGTCAAAAATCATATCTCAACTGGTACCAAAAGGTTGGGATCTTTCCCTGCCTATTTTCATAGCACAGTGCTTGCTTTGAAACTAGACCTCAATCACAAGAGGAAAGTCGGAAAGAACTCAAATACATGGAGGCTAAAGAGCATCCTACTAAAGAATGAATGGGTCAACCAGGAAATTAAAGAAGAATTAAAACGATTTATGGAAACACATGAAAATGAAAACACAACTGTTCAAAATCTTTGGGGTGCAGCAAAGGCAGTCCTAAGAGGAAAGTATATAGCAATACAAGCCATTCTCAAGAAACATGAAAGGTCTCACGTACACAACCTAACCCTACACCTAAAGGAGCTGGAGAAAGAACAGCAAATAAAGCCTAAACCCAGCAGGAGAAGAGAAATAATAAAGATCAGAGCAGAAATCAATGAAGTAGAAACCAAAAGAACAGTAGAACAGATCAACGAAACTAGGAGCTGGTTCTTTGAAAGAATTGACAAGATTGATAAACCCCTGGACAGACTTATCAAAAAGAAAAGAGAAATGAACCAAATCAACAAAATCATGAATGATAGAGGAGAGATCACAATCAACACCAAAGAAATACAAACAATTCTAAGAACATATTATGAGCAACTCTATGCCAGCAAACTAGATAATCTGGAAGAAATGGATGCATTCCTAGAGATGTATCAACGACCAAAACTGAAGCAGGAAAAAATAGAAAACCTTAACAGTCCTATAAGCACCAAGGATATTGAAGCAGTCATCAATAATCTCCCAACAAACAAAAGCTCAGGGCCAGATGGCTTCCCAAGGGAATTCTACCAAACATTTAAAGAAGAATTAATACCTATTCTTCTGAAATGGTTCAAAAATAGAAATGGAAGGAAAACTTCCAAACTCATTTTATGAGGCCAGCATTACCTTGATCCCCAAACCAGACAAAGAACCCATCAAAAGGGAGACTTACAGACCAATATCCTTGATGAACATAGATGTAATGGAGAATTATAGACCAATATCCTTGCAAAGGTTCTCTCCAAAATACTATCCAATAGGATCTAACAGTACATTAAAAGGATTATTCACCATGACCAAGTGGGATTTATCCGTGGGCTGCAAGGTTGGTTTGACATCCGCCAATCAATCAATGTGATACAAAACATTAATAAAAGATAGAACAACAACCATATGATTCTCTCAATAGATGCAGAAAAAGCATTTGACAAAGTACAGCATCCTTTCTGGATCAAAACTCCTCAGAGTATAGGGATCGAGGGTACATACGTCAATATCATAAAAGCCATCTATGAAAAACCCACAGTGAATATCATTCTCAATGGGGAAAAACTGAGAGCTTTCCCCCTAAGGTCAGGAACACGGCAGGGATGTCCACTCTCACCACTGCTATTCAACATAGTATTAGAAGTCCTAGCCACAGCAATCAGACAACAAAAAGAAATCAAAGGCATCCAAAATGGCAAAGAAGTCAAACTTTCACTTTTTGCAGATGATATGATACTTTATATGGAAAACCCCAAAGACTCCACCCCAAAAGTGCTAGAACTCATACAGGCATTCTGTAAAGTGGCAGGATATAAAATCAATGTCCAGAAATCAGTGGCATTCCTATACACCAACAACAAGACAGAAGAAAGAGAAATTAAGGAGTTGATCCCGTGTACAATTGCACCCAAAACCATACAATACCTAGGAATAAATCTAACCAAAGAGGTAAAGAATCTGTACTCAGAAAACTATAAAATACTCATGAAAGAAATTGAGGAAGACACAAAGAAATGGAAAAACGTTCCATGCTCATGGATTGGAAGAACAAATATTGTGAAGGTGTCAATGTTACCTAGAGCAATCTACACATTCAATGCAATCCCCATCAAAATACCATC
>NW_025411576.1:0-4394 GCF_002201575.2 Neomonachus schauinslandi | reverse complement strand
TCTGGTAGCCATTCACAGTTTCTATATATATACTATCATATCATCTGAAAATGATAGCACTGCTTCCTCCTTGCTGATTTGCCAATGCCTTTTATATTACCTTTCTTTAAAAAAAAATCTAATTGCTTCAGCTAGGGCTTCTAATTCTATGTTGACTAACAGTGGGGATTGTGGTTATTCTTGTCTTGTTCCTAATATGAGAGTAAAAACTCTCAGCTCTTCACCATTATATTTTAGCAGTTAGTTTGTCATAAATGGCCTCTATTATGTTGATGTACTTCTCCTCTATACACACTTTGTTGAGAATTATAATAAATAGATGTCAAATTTTTTTTCAGATTTTTTTCTAAGTTTATTGAGATAATCAATGGTTTTTATCTTTAATTTTGTAACTGTGATCTATCAGATTGACTGATTTATATATGTTGAATCATCCTTGCCTCCCTGTAATAAATACCACTTGAACATGGTATATGACTCTTTTAATGTACTCTTGAATTCAGTTTGTTAGTATTTTGTTGAGGATATTTGCATCTCTGTTCATCTGTGATATATAAATATAAACATATATAATATAAATATATAAATAATATATATAATATATATAAAATATTATATCATACATCATATATATCATATATGATATAATATAAAATAATAGTTCACATATATATTTTTCTTTTCTTTTCTTTTCTTCTTTCTCCCGTGGTGTCCTTGCCTAGTTTTGGTATCTGGGTAATGCTAGCCTTGTAAAATGAGCTTGGAAACATTCCAACTGCTCTGAGTTTTTGGAAGATTTTGAGAAGTATAACTATTACATATTCTTGAATGTTCATAGAATTCACTAGTAAAGCCATCTATTGAACTTTTGTTTGCGGGGAGGTTTTTGATTACTAATTCAATCTCCTTATTAGTAAAATGCAAATTCAGATTTTCTATTTCTTCATGATTCATTCAGGGAAGATTGTAAATTTCTAGGGATTTACCCATCTTTCTAGGTTGTCTAATTTATTGGCATATAAATCTTCTTGGTAGTCTCTTATGATACTGTGTATTTCTGTGGCGTCATTTGTGCTTTCTTTTGCATTCCTGATGTTAATTATTGGAATGCTTTTATTCTTCTTGAGTCTAGGTAAAGGTTTGTTAATTTTGTTTACCTTATAAAAGAAGCAGCTCTTAGCTTCATTGATGTTTTTGTATTTCCTCTTATTAAAAAAATAATTTATTTTTAAGTAATCTCTACACCCAACATGGGGCTCCAACATGGGGTCACCCACCATGGGGTTCAAACATGCGGCACAAACCTGGGATCAAAAGTTACACATTCCACATTCCACTGACGTAGCCAGCCAGGTGACCTTTCTTTTCTTTTTATTATCTATTGTATTCATTTCCAATCAGATCCTCATTATTTATTTCCTTCAACTAACTTTTTCCTTTGTTTGTTCATATATATATATATATATATATATATATATACATATATAAAGAAACTAGAAAATACATATATATTTGCAGGGGGATTCATTGTTTTTGTTTGTTACAAGCCTGTGTTGCTATTAAATTCCACTAGAACCACTTTTGCTGTATCCCATAGATTTTGGTATGCGATATTTTCTGTTTTAAATTGTCTTTTTTTAAAGTTGTTATTTGTGTTTTTCCATAGAGCTTGTTTGTTCCTCATATAGTTTGTATATTAACCCCTTATTAGTTGATGGTTTGCAAATGTTTTCTTATTCCATAGGTTGCCTTTTACATTTCTTGGTTGTTTCCATTACTTTGTAGAATCCTATCATCTGCAAAAAGTGAAAGTTTGACTTCTTTGCCATTTTGGATGCCTTTTATTTCTTTTTGTTGTCTGATTGCTGTGGCTAGGACTTCTAATACTATGTTGAATAGCAGTGGTGAGAGTGGACATCCCTGCCGTGTTCCTGACCTTAGGGGGAAAGCTCTTATTTTTTCCCCATTGAGAATGATATTCATTGTGGGTTTTTCATAGATGGCTTTTATGATATTGAGGTATGTACCCTCGATCCCTATACTCTGAAGAGTTTTGATCCAGAAAGGATGCTGTACTTTGTCAAATGCTTTTTCTGCATCTATTGAGAGGATCATATGTTTGTTGTTCTTTCTTTTATTAATGTTTTGTATCACATTGATTGATTGGCGGATATCAAACCAACCTTGCAGCCCACGGATAAATCCCACTTGGTTGTGGTGAATAATCCTTTTAAAGTACTGTTAGATCCTATTGGATAGTATTTTGGAGAGAATCTTTGCAAGGATATTGGTCTATAATTCTCCATTACATCCATGTTCATCAAGGATATTGGTCTGTAAGTCTCCCTTTTGATGGGTTCTTTGTCTGGTTTGGGGATCAAGGTAATGCTGGCCTCATAAAATGAGTTTGGAAGTTTTCCTTCCATTTCTATTTTTGAACCATTTCAGAAGAATAGGTATTAATTCTTCTTTAAATGTTTGGTAGAATTCCCTTGGGAAGCCATCTGGCCCTGAGCTTTTGTTTGTTGGGAGATTTTTGATGACTGCTTCAATATCCTTAGTGCTTATAGGACTGTTAAGGTTTTCTATTTTTTCCTGCTTCAGTTTTGGTCGTTGATACATCTCTAGGAATGCATCCATTTCTTCCAGATTACCTAGTTTGCTGGCATAGAGTTGCTCATAATATGTTCTTAGAATTGTTTGTATTTCTTTGTTGTTGATTGTGATCTCTCCTCTATCATTCATGATTTTGTTGATTTGGTTCATTTCTCTTTTCTTTTTGATAAGTCTGGCCAGGGGTTTATCAATCTTGTCAATTCTTTCAAAGAACCAGCTCCTAGTTTCGTTGATCTGTTCTACTGTTCTTTTGGTTTCTACTTCATTGATTTCTGCTCTGATCTTTATTATTTCTCTTCTCCTGCTGGGTTTAGGCTTTATTTGCTGTTCTTTCTCCAGCTCCTTTAGGTGTAGGGTTAGGTTGTATACTTGAGACCTTTCATGTTTCTTGAGAATGGCTTGTATTGCTATATACTTTCCTTTTAGGACTGCCTTTGCTGCATCCCAAAGATTTTAACAGTTGTGTTTTCATTTTCATGTGTTTCCATAAATCGTTTTAATTCTTCTTTAATTTCCTGGTTGACCCATTCATTCTTTAGTTGGATGCTCTTTAGCCTCCCTGTATTTGAGTTCTTTCCGACTTTCCTCTTGTGATTGAGGTCTAGTTTCAAAGCAAGCACTGTGCTATGAAAATAGGCAGGGAATGATCCCAACCTTTTGGTACCGGTTGACATGTGATTTTTGACCGAGGATGTGATCTATTAATTAGAATATTCCATGGGCACTAGAGAAGAATGTGTATTCTGTTGCTTTGGGATGGAATGTTCGGAATACATCTGTGAAGTCCTTTTGGTTCAGTGTGTCTTTTAAAGTCTTTATTTCCTTGTTGATCTTTTGTTTAAATGATCTGTCCATTTCAGTGAGGGGTGTGTGAAAGTCCCCCATTATTATAGTATTGTTGTTGATGTGTTTCTTTGCTTTTTTTATTAATTGGCTTATAAAATTGGCTGCTCCCATGTAAGGGGCATAGATATTTACAATAGTTAGATCTTCTTGTTGGAAAGACACTTCAACTATGATAGAGTGTCCTTCCTCATCTCTTCTTATAGTCTTTGGTTTAAAATCTGATTTGTCTGATATAAGGATTGCCACCTCAGCTTTCTTTTGGTGTCCAGTAGCATGGTAAATGATTTTCACCCCCTCACTTTCTTTCTTTATTTTTTTTTTAAGATTTCCATTTATTTATTAGAGAGAGAGAGTACAAGTAGGCAGAGAGGCAGGCAGAGGGAGAGGGAGAAGCAGGCTTACCGCCAAGCAGGGAGCCCGATGAGGGGCTCGATCCCAGGACCCCGGGACCACGACCCGAGCCAAAGGCAGCCGCTTAACCGACTGAGCCACCCAGGCGCCCCCACCCCCACACTTTCAATCTGGGGGTGTCTTTGGGTCTAAAATGAGTCTCTTGCAGACAGCATATCTATGGGTCTTTTTTTTTAATCCAATCTGTTAGCCTGTGTCTTTTGATTGCATTTAGTGCATTTACATTCAAGGTAACTATTGAAAGATGGGAGTTTAGTGCCATTGTATTGCCTTCAAGGTGATTGTTACTGTATATTAATTTTGTTTTTCATTGGTGTATATATTTGGCTGCTCCCAACTTAGGGACGTAAATACTTATAACTGTTAGATCTTTTGGTTGGATAGACCATTTTATTATGATAGAGTGTCCTTCTTCATCTCTTATAATAGGCTTTGGTTTAAAATCTAGTTTGTCTGGTATATAAGGATGGCTCAATCAGCTTTCTGTTCATGTCCCTGAGTGTGATAAATGATTCCCCATG
>NW_025411575.1:0-4400 GCF_002201575.2 Neomonachus schauinslandi | reverse complement strand
CTCAAGAATGCCATAAAGAAAAGCTTCCAGAGAAAATTCAGTCCCCTAAGCTCTTGATGGTCAGTTTGGTGGTAAGGAGAGACTCTCATCAGATGGTCAGTAAACAAAGACACACAAGAGACCAAATATTAGTTTAATTATATCACAGAGAGACATGTGTTTATGTAGACTCTTTGGCTTGGACCACCAGGAGGGCTGGGAATAACAACATCTGTCTCTATAAGACTGTTAGGTTTTCAAGGATATGAAAATACACACATCCATAGGTGATGGATGCATGCTTGGTATTTGTTTTTCTCCAGTTTGTTTGCCCTCCTTGCATGGGATCTAGTGATCATGATCTCTTGTTCTTGACCCTGTGGGATGAAGTCCCTTACCTCCATCAGAGAACATGTTACCTACCTAATGGAGGAAGGGCAGCATCATGTGGGTATGTCTAGGCACCTATGCACAGGGTTATTCTTGATTGGACAAGCAACAGAAGACTTTCCGCTCCTCCACCATAAGGATAATAAAAAATAAGCATAATAATAAATGCCCAAAGCCTGACCCTTCTCTTATCAAGCATTGTATCCAGTGTTTTATAGTATTATCTTATAAATTATAACAAATGCACAAAAGAAAATGAACTATTTGTCTCCAAGAAGATGGTTTACTATTTATAATTGCTCCCTGCTTTAGAAAGGATAGACCCTAAGGGAGGCTTTCTATCTTAAGAGTTTAGAAGGTGAAGAAGAGAGAGAGAGGGAGAGAGATAGAAGAGAGAGAATGAACTAGTGGGATGGGAGTCCTTTAACCTGATCTGAACAGAAAGTTGCCTAAAATTGGATATGGTGAAAATCTGGGAAAAGAATGAAGAAGGAGAAGGATGTTGGTAACAGGACAATTTTCCCATGAGAAGGGAAAGGGAAGGGAGAAAGAGAGAGGAAGGGACCAGAAGGAGAAGGATGCAGACAGACAGAAATGAGGGCTGGAATGGGGAGAGGGTTCATGCTTGGGTTAGAACATAAAGGATGGTAAAGGGGTGTTGCTATCTGACATCCTATGGAAATCCTTTTCCCCACATTACTTTCAGAAGAACATCAATTTCTCATTCCCATGTTTTACTTGAATCTATCTGGGGGATGTGTTGTAGGCACAATGATATCTCAAGATGGCACAAAGGGAGGTCAAGGGTATGGGTATCCTTATTATGCAGATGAGGGATGTTGGTGGAGGTCACAGAACACATGAGTGAAGGGGTCCCATGGAAAATTAGATCTGTCTGACTCCCATGCTGGGGTTTGGGAAAGCATATGTCTGAGGGCCCAGGAAGGGGGCCTTCTGTGGATCTAAACTATTACTCAAAGGTGAGGTCAGATATTGGAGTTGGAGGGAGAAGATGCTTTGTAATGTTAAACCCACAGCCACCAGTCATCTCGTGAACATACAAAGACTCTCATGAGAGGGTCAGTAAACAAAGACACACAAGAGACCAAATATTAGTTTGATTAGCTCACAGAGAGGCATATGTTAATGTGGATTCTTTGGCTTGGACCATCAGGACAACAGGGATAGGGAAGAACTTGACCACAAGGAGAGGTGGGGCCCCCAGCCACCACTCATCTCATTAACATACAGAAGCCACTACTCTCACTCTTGAGACAGGGTCTTAGGGGCTGTGTCTCAGGAACCAGACAAAGACCAAATGTGTTACAGAGCCCAAGGATGCACATACTAAGGTGGATTCTCTGGCTGGATTACCATGAGAAAAGAGATAAGGTAAATCCACCAAAAGAAGTAGAGCTATCCAGTTTGGTCAGAAGACTCTGAACACTTCCATTGACCAAGAGAAACCAGTCTCCAAGACCCAGCTCTAAATTACCCTTATTCTTGGAAGCCTTCCAGCTGCTTTGATTTCAGGGCAGAGCCCTGGATTCCCACTCTGGGCTGCTCAGCTTCTGCTTTCCCTCTGACCCTGCCCTGACCCCAAGGACTTGAGGGCATCTAATCCTATCCTGTCTGCCCCAAGACTGGGAGCTCCTAGTTCTCAGCAGCAGCTGGGGCTCTCTGGGCAGAGAGAGAAGTAGGGAGCCTTGGTTGGAGTGTTGGAGGAAGGAGTAGAGGCTGCAGGTCCCTGGAGGCCCTCTGATGATCCTCCTGGCCTCTCCAGACCCTGAGGGCAGCCTTGCAGGTTGGTGTCCTAGGGAGGCCCTGGGGAGCAGCCTTCTGGGATGTTGCAGCAGGGATAAAGCACAGAGCATCAGTTCCAGGAGCCCTGAGCTCTGGCCCCATACCCACCCCTGTGTGCTGTTGACAGCCTCAGGAAGGAGAGCTTCTTCTGCCCTCCCCTGCTGGCTGCTTCCTGGAAGAGGCTGTGCAGGCTGAGGGAGACCAGGAGGGACAGGGTAGGTGGCAGTACTCAGACAGTTGTGGGGAGCAAGGCCCAGACTGGGAATGGGGACACGGCCTGGGAGAAGGGTCATAAGACAGGCTCTTAGCCTTGGTCAGCTGCTGGTAGTCTTCTCAGGTTGCCCATTCTGGGTCTTGGGTTCTTCATCCAATCTAGTGCCTTTTGCAGCTTCTAGGTCTATATTCTTGATTGGGACTGATTCTGCCACCCCCCTCCCCGCAAAATGTGTGTACATGCTTGGAGGAACTTTTGGTTGTCAGAGCTCATGCCAGGGGAAAGGATGCTACTGGCATTTGGTGGGTTGAGGCCATGGTTGCTGCTAAAGATTGTACCATCTGGTGTTCTTATGGTGCATTTGTTCCAGTTGGTGAGCCAATATGGATACATTATTAACTCAGCCCACCGGTTACATTAGGGTTCACTGTCTGCGTACCTATTCTTGGGTTTTGACAATTGTACTGTGACATGTATACACTCTTACAGCATCATCCCAAACAGTTTCAGGTGCTCTATTTTTCATGTGCCCAAATGGAATTATGCTAGAGTGTTCATCTGCTTTTGCTTCTTTCACTCAAGATCTTTTTACAGATACAGTTACGCTGCTTTGTGCATCCAACTCCTACTTGAGGCTCCAGTAGTTTCCCCAGCCCATGTGACCTGCCCTCTACCGAGTTACGGTTCCCAAGCAACCTTGTCCATTTCCACACTACAAGCAAAGCTACGGAAACATCCTCTGACATGCTTCCTTCAGACAGGTGTGAACAATCGAGATAGATGCTCAGGAGCGTATGTCTGTTGCACAGAGCAGGTGAAGTCTATGCTTCTCCATTCTCTGTTCTTACCAGCAGGCCATGAGGATTGCTTTCTTCCCATATTTCCATTATCACTGGGCACTTTCTAGTCTGGGGAAATGGATAGGTGCATAGTGAAAGTCCATAGTCATTTTGCTCTGTCCTTTCCTTGTCTAAAATCATCCTTTCCTGGGTCTGTGTTACTCCTTCTGTGATTTCTCTGCTCATATCCTTGGCTCATTTCTGCATTGAGATTTCTCCTTCTGAATGTAACTGGTTTCTTATTTCTTATTTTTTCTAGAGAGTATTCCCTGGTCAATTTTCAGCAATGCAAAAATTCAATAACTAAATATTTCCACAGAATCTGTTTTAATTACTACTATGGTGAGAATGGAGAGTTATAACTCACTCAAGCCAGAGTCCTATAGGGGACTCAATACTATTTTAGCATAAGAAACCTGCAGCTAAATTTTTAAGAGCTGTCTCATTATCATTTGTGTCCCTAATGGTAATGTTACCTTACAATGTCATTAAATTCTATGCTTTGCATGAGTATTATGTGTTTAATTCTGTGGGAACTGCTATGAGTTTGGGAAGTTGATCTAGTCTTCTGCAGCTTGTGTTCTGTCTTTGCTCAAATATATTTCACCTTCATTCTTTTACCTCTCTAGGTAGTTGATCATATCTCTTCCCTTTCGATCCCGATATTCCTTTTTTCCTTATCATCATCAAGTACCACTCCAGACTTTCAGTTCCCAGCTAATGACCAGCAGAGGCAGTGAGTAACTTTGGCTTGTTCCTGATTCTAAAATAATGCGTTGATATTTCATCACTTCATGTACTATTTGCTAGTTGTGCAGTATATATTCTTAGTTAGCTAAGAAAGTCTCAGTTGGTGTCAGGATGAGAAGCTTTAAAAATTTTTTAAAGATATTTTTAAGATTGACATATGTCAATCACTATGCTGTATATCTAAAATAATACAATGTTATGTGTCAACTATATATCAATTTTTAAAATCATAAATAGAAACTGATTTAGTAATCTAAGATTGCTGTCTGGATTGATACAGTTATATGACATTTCCTTTTTACTTTATTCATGTGACTAACCACATGATAGGTTTTCTGATGCTGACTCATCCTTGTCCTTCATGGTCTCACCAGATGAAGCATCTGTGGCTGGTCAGAACTATAGCATGGTGTCTGAATTCATCC
>NW_025411574.1:1848-4406 GCF_002201575.2 Neomonachus schauinslandi | reverse complement strand
TGTGCACCTTTACAAACCTATAAGAGCCATAGACCCGAACCACCTCTGAGAACATTTTCCTCCCTATGGGGGAAAAAGTCCAGTTGGAATACAATTCCCACTTTAGAGCGGGGGGGGGGGGGGGGGGGGGGGGGCCCCCGCCTTGAACCAGGGCCGGGGGGGGTGAGCAGGGTAGGGCAAGGGCCCCAGGGAAGGCCTCGGAGCCGGAGCCGGCCTAAAGACTCCCTACCTGTGGAGATCTGAATTACAAAAGGCTCTTAGATCCCTACTGAAAGGGTAGGCCTCACTGTAGGATCTTCACGGGCAGTACCCTTAACAGAGTTTAAAGGATTCAAAAACTCGGCCCCACCCCATATCCACTCTGGCTGCATTTCCTTGGATTCTTAAAAAGGAGGCTGCCCTGTTTGGGCCTCAGGGATGATACCTTTAAGCCCTCGGCATCCCCATGAACCCCTGGGGGCAGGGTGGTGGGGGAGGGGAGGGGTAAAGAAGGTAGGAGACTAGGGTTTCATGTTTGTTGTTGAATGATGAGGACTCCCTTTAATCTTTTGGGGGTCTTGAACTGACAGCAACTGAAAACCTCTTTAAACAGCATCTGCCACACTTTTCCCTATTTCCTATTTACTTTCAATGTTTTCCTAACCTTTCCAGGCAGCCAAGCAGCTTAGGGGATTCTGGTTTGAGGTTCCCCTCTGTGGATGGGCTTGGTCTGGCGCTGGGCCTCAGAGGTGATTGATGTGTTTAAAGTACTTTCCAGTGAGGGCCAGGGCAGAGGCCCAGAGTGCCGTCCCTCGCCTTGACCAGTTGGAGCTACCCCCAAGTCACCGGGCACTGGGTTTTGCTGCAGACAGTGGAGCAGGCTGCCTCGGGGCTCGAGTTCAGGCCATGCCCAGGCACCCCTGACTTTCTGTCACTTTTGTCACCTTCCAGACTGGTCTTTAGCTCTCCCCGGGCGGCCTTTTACAGGTGACAAGCAGACCACCTTCAGAGGTGTCTTGACCAGTATCCCCTCCCTCACAAGCAGATGGCACGGTGGCCAGGGTGGATAGGTGGGTCAAATCACCTTTGAGAGAGGACACTGAGGCTGGGAGAGGTGAGGTGACACAGCCGAGGCAGACCCAAAGTCAGTGACAGAGCCCAAAGCCACAACCTTGCCGCAGCCTTCTAGCCCCACTGTTCATGTCACCTCATCCCCCTTCTGAACGTGGAACTGAGTTATGAGTTTCTGCTGAGGTAGGAACCTGCTAGGCCACAAGCTGTGTTCAGGCGTGCTGCCACAGATGGGCAGTACTGAGAGAAAGACACTGAGGAGCCTCCCAACCAAGGCTTGTGAGGGACAGACGGAGGAATTGGGGAGATTGGACCTGAAGAGGACATGGAGAGTTGGGGGGATATGTGCATTTGTTGTGGGGTGGGGGGAGGAGTAGGGAACCATGGCAACCATCTTCAGATCTCTGACTCGCTCAGCCATGTCATAGTCATGTACTGTGAGGTTCTGATGACAGTGACCACAGGTTTCAGCTTCAGGACAAGTGCTTCTGCTCCAGGACAAGGAGCTTTCTCAGGAGCTGAGATGGAAAGTCTTCCTTTGAAGAACAGGAGCAAACCGTTCGTCCTCCGAAGTACGTACGCAGCAATAGGAGGCCAATGGGCAGGGCTGTGGCAGGGGGTGGGGAAGAACGGGTCTTGAGGGTGGTGTCTGGACAGCACTTACTGCACAGTCTCTTCTAGATGGGGGACGGTCTTATTTCCCTGGTTTGGCCTTCAAGCTGCTGTCTTTGGGAACACCCTCGATGTGCCCCGGTGTAAATGTGAACCTCACCATCCACTCAGGGTCCCCACCCAAGTAGTGCCTTGTGGGCTCTGAAGGTTGACACTCTGGTCCACCCCCTTGGTGCCTGCCACCTGCTAAGTGCAGCTTCCCAATGTGGCCAGGGCGCCGGGCAGTGGATGGACCGGAAGGAGACCCCTGTCCCAACCTGAGACCCCAACTCACATCTTGGGCCTAGAAAGGCCCGACGACACTGAGAGGCTAGGGCACTCTGGCAGAGGGGAGATACCGGTCAGATCACACGTGGAGATCCTGGTCCCCGCTGGGAAGGGCAGAGGAGGGTGGGGGGAGAAGGGAATGGCCTGGGCAGGTTGGACCCTGAGAACCTCATCGTGGAAGAAGCTGGAGCTGTTTGCCTGGAGAAGAGACCTGGCCTGCCATGAAATCCTGAAGGGTAAGGAACTGTACTGTGTGCAGGATGGTGACCCCAAGGCTCAGAGATTACCTGAGGTGGAAGAGACAGCCCAAAAGGGAGGCGGTAAGCTCCCTGTGAGTGGAGGTATGCAAGCAGAAGGTAGGCAACCGCTCAGCTAGCTCCAGCAGGGCAGAGGATTGGACCAGGTGGCCTTAAGGTGTTTGTGTTCCTGAGAGTCTTTAAACTGGGGACATGGGGAAGTGACTCCATACTTGTTAGCTCTTGGCAAAAGCAGAACTACCTTGCCTTTCGGTCTCAGTTGGATCCCTAATGATGGAAGCCTAGCAGTGCAAGCTGGGGGGGGGGGGGGGG
>NW_025411574.1:0-1748 GCF_002201575.2 Neomonachus schauinslandi | reverse complement strand
GGGGGGGGGTTCAGGCCTTCCCAGGAGGCTCAGAGGAGTTGACAAGAGCTGGGTGGGGTAGGGAGGAAGGGGCCTTGTGAGGTCAGTTCCCTTGCACACTTCAAACTCAGGCACGGTTTCTGGAAACAGCATTTGGAAAACTCATCTGGTGGGTCTCTTTTCTAAATATGGGAATTAGAGATAGCTGGATATCTTGGCCCTTAAAGTGCTTTAGAAAGGGAACTTCCTATAGAAAAACTCATGATTCCTCTTCCATTATTTCCTCCAAATTTCAGTCCTTAAAATATGCCCCTTTTTCTCATCCTTCCTTTTTCTTCCATTCTTTTCAGGAAGCTCGTGGTACCTCAAAGAGGGAAGGGCCCTCATATTTTCCAACAAGGTTGATACTAGCATTTGGAGTGGGGAATTACTTTCTGTATGTGACTGTCCTGTGCACTGCAGAACGTTTAGCATCCCTGGCCATCCCCTTCCCTTATAAAATTCCAGCAAGGACTCCCAGTCATGGGGCACTTCCAAACATCCCTTAGAGGAGACACTACCTCTCCCTACATTTTGAAAGCCATTGCCTTAACCCCCCCTCCTCCCCCACCCCCCTACACCCGCCAAAGAAGTGACTTGCTCAAGGCCGTATCACCAGCCAGTGGCAAAGCCAAGGCCAAGTCAAAGCCCATTCATTCATATTCATTCATAGCAAGAACTTTTATTCTTCACCAGGGTGTTTGTCAGGAGAACAGAGGGAATGCGGACCTGAACTGAGGCAGTTAAGAGGGGGGACTCCCTGCCCACAAAACTACAGTGTCTCGCAATTTCTCTGCTTTTTGCCAAACTCCGTTTCCCTTCTGTAGCCCGCCTAGTTCGCCCTTTCCGCACATGCAGGCACAAATCGAATTTCTGGCAATTCGTGCACAGAGCCTAGCCGAGCGCGATCCGCAGGAGCACAGTCAGGTCCCCTTCGGGCGGGGCAGCAGGGCCCAAGCGCCTAAACCCCGAGGTCTCGGCGAGCGAACTGCTTCCACCCGCAATGAGAAAGGAGCCAGCGAGCTGAGGCCGGGCCCCTGCCGCGGAGCTGCGCCGGAACTGGGTAGAGGTGGAGGCCCGTCGACCCTCGCTGGCCGGTCCCCGGAGATTTTCCGGGTCTGAGGGGCTGCCTGGGGACCAGGGACCGGGGCCAGGGACGCCCAGGCCGTGGCGCGGCGGGAGCAGACGGTAGCGCAGCTGGGCTCGACCTCGTCTTCCCACGCCAGAGGCCGAGGCCGCCGGGAATGGCGGGGCCACCTCTCTAAAGTCCTTTGAGATCCTAGCTCGGTTCGAGAGGGGGGGCGGTGTGTGTGGGAAAGCGAGAATATTATTATCCCTCTGTTTTGCCTCAGCAGCCAGCGCCGGCGGGTTGTTCTGTTTGAATGAATGATCCCAGAGGCCGCGCCCAATGGGCGCCCGCGCCTGTTTAATATGCATGAGGCCCGCGGCCAATGGCCGGGCGAGGAGGCTGTTTTAAACGGCGGAGCCCGCTGGCCAATCAGGCGGCTCTCGTGGAGGCAGCTAGCGCGAGGCTGGGGAGCGCTGAGCCGCGCGTCGTGCCCTGCGCTGCCCAGACTAGCGAACAATACAGGTACGTTTCGCACCGCCCGCGCCCGCCGCTGCCGCCGCCACTGCCGCCGCCGCCGCCACTATCGCCGCCGCCGCCGCAGCGCCCGCACAACTTTCCGGCCCGCGCCGCCGCGAGCGCGCTCCGCCGCCGCCCCCCCCCC
>NW_025411573.1:0-4407 GCF_002201575.2 Neomonachus schauinslandi | reverse complement strand
AAGCTTTTTATCTCTCTTTCAATTTTCAATGACAGCCTAGCTGGATAGAGTATTCTTGGCTGCATATTTTTCTCATTTAGTGCTCTGAATATATCCTGCCCGTCCTTTCTGGCCTGCCAGACCTCTGTGGATAGGTCTGTCACCAATCTAATGTTTCTACCATTGTAGGTTACATATCTCTTCTCCCGAGCTGCTTTCAGGGTTTTCTCTTTGTCTATGAGACTCGTAAGTTTTACTATTAGATGTCGGGGTGTTGACCTATTTTTATTGATTTTGAGAGGGGTTCTCTGTGCTTCCTGGATTTTGATGCCTGTTTCCTTCCCCAAATTAGGGAAGTTCTCTGGTATAATTTGCTCCATTATACCTTCTGCCCCTCTCTCTCTTTCGTCTTCTTCTGGCATCCCAATTATTCTAATGTTGTTTCATCTTATGGTATCACTTATCTCTCGAATTCTGCCCTCGTGATCCAGTAGTTGTTTATCTCTCTTTTTCTCAGCTTCTTTATTTTCCATCATTTGGTCTTGTATATTACTGATTCTGTCTTCTGCCTCATTTACTCTAGCAGTTAGCGCCCCCATTTTTGATTGAACCTCATTAATAGCCTTTTTGATTTCTACTTGGTTAGATTTTAGTTCTTTTACTTCTCCAGAAAGGGTTTCTCTAATAACTTTCATGCTTTTTTCAAGCCCAGCTAGTATCTTTAAAGTGATGATTCTGAACTCTAGATCTGACATCGTACTAATGTCCGTATTGAGTAGGTCCCTGGCAGTTGGTACTACCTCTTGTTCTTTTTGTTGAGGTGATTTTTTCCATCTTGTCATTTTGTGCAGAGGAGAATAGATTAATGAGAGAATAAAATGCTAGCAGAGTAACAATGTCCCCAGAAAATATACTCTAAACAAATCAGAAAAGACCTGAAGCAGTGGACAAAGAAATGGAAAGAGAGAAAAAAGAAAAAGAAAAAGAAAAAGATAAAGATAAAAACAAACAAAAACAAACAAAACAAAACAACAACAACAAAAAAAACCCAGAATGTGATAAAATATGATCAGGCTGGTATATAGATCAGTGCCACACACTAGATTTGGGGTGTATTTTGGTCTTTTAGAAGAAAGTGTCTCCCAAAATTTTAAAGAAAGAAAACCTTATATATGTACAAAAATAAGGGTTGATATGATGAAGGGATGGGGTATGACTGTAAAGATGGAAATTATAAAAAATTTTATAGAAGGAATTGATAAGAAGTTGTTTGAAAAAAGAAAGAAGAGGATTTAAAAAAAGAAAAAAAGAAAAAAAAAAGGGAGAGAATGTGATCAGGCAGGGGAATAGAAAATACCATATACTAGAGATTTAGGGTATATTTTAATCTGTTGGAAGAAACTATCTCAAAATTTTAAAGAGAGAACAACTTATATATATGTCAAAAATATGGGTAACTACTATGAAGGGATAGAATATGATTCTAAAAATGAAAAATAAAAATGTTTTTTTAAAAAAAGGGATTGATAAAATGTTGGTTGAAAAAGGGAAAAAGAAAAATTCAAAAAAAAAGGAAAAAAGACAGTTAAAAAAAATTAACTTTGAAAGACTAAAGAATCATGGTAAAAAGCCATGAATTCTATGTGTAGTATTCCCCTAGCGCTGGAGTTCTGCCGTTCTCATTGATAGGTAAACTTGGTCTTGGCTGGCTGTTCTCACTGATCTTCTGGGGAGGGGCCTGTTGCCGTGGTTTCCAAATGTCTTTGCCGGAGGCAGAATTGCCCCGCCCTTGCCCCCTCCAAGCTAAGTAATCTGCTCGGGTTTGCTCTCTGGGGCTTTTGTTCCCTGCGAGCTTTCCATACAGCTTTGGAGGCGGAGAGTGAAAATGGCGGCCTCCCAATCTCCGTCCCGGAGGAGCCGAGTACTCGGGGCCCCACTCTTCAGTGAACCCCCAGAGAAAAGCCGTCAGTCACTCCTGTCTCCCCAGTCTCCGGCCGCACTCCGTGCTCACCCGGCCTGTGTCTGCGCGTTTCTATCTCTGGCACCCCACCCCGGGTGGAGTCTCCAAACCCAGCAGATCCCTGCAGTGCACTCCCGCGCCGCTCCTCCCGGGGGAGGAAGGTGAGTCTCCCCAGATATGCCACTTGTTGGGTCCCTGCTGGAGGAGCAGTGGCCCAACTGTGCTGCGGATCATGGTTTATGGCAACCCCGAGCTGAGAGCCCGCGCCTGGGCTCCCTCTCTGCAGCCGGCTTCCCTACTCCATTACCTGGGAGCTCTGCTGCATTCAGGCACCCCCGGTCTTTCTGTGACCCCGAGGGTCCTGAGACCACACTGTCCCCGAGGGTTCCACCCCCCGCTTAGCCACCAGAGTGACATCCCTCAGTGGAGCCGACTTCTAAAAGTTCCGATTCTGTGCTCCATGGCTCTATCACTTGCCAGAAGTGGCTGATGGAGGCCCCTCCCCCGCCGTCTATCCTCCCAAGTATCGCCTCGGATTCACTTCTCCGCACGTCCTACCTTCCAGAAAGTGGTCGCTTTTCTGATGAGAGAGTTGTTGCTCTTCTTTTCTTTGATCTCCTGTTGAGTTTGTAGGTGTTCAGAATGGTTTGATCCCTATCCAGCTGAATTCCTGAGAGGAGACGAAATCCAGGTCTCCTACTCTTCCGCCATCTTGATCCGCCCTCTACTTTTCTCCTTTTATTGTTAGGTAGCATTATTCATTCCTGTTGTTCTTGGCTTGCCTCTGCTCTTTGCAGTTTATCCACCAGAGCTTAAGTAAACAATCTTAAAAGCCTAATGTGCATATTTTGATATTTTTATCCATACTCATGACCTAATATTCATATCTTATATATAGCAATATGAATTCCTTTATATTTTTGATATCCTTATATATACACATTTTTCATCACTCTCTCATTTTCATCTGAGAGGTACCCACCTAGTGAATAAAATACTTCAGTTGCAGACTACAACACTGAGAAAAATTTATTAAATGAATACTATTAGATAATGTTAAACACCAGAATTTGTGAAGTGTCAAAATAGTTTTTCTCTCATCCCATCATTAATTCATTATCAAATGGCCTCGGGCCTCAAGCAGAGTTAGTAGTTAAAAAAAAAAAAAAAGCCTTTGGGAAAAAAGTACAGTCCAAATACAAGTGGCCGTGCACATGCATGCTCATAGGCACAAAAACAACACTCAAAGACAATAGACACACACACAACACACACACACACAACCACCACAAGTAGGATTATAAATTTATAGCCAAAGGATCTCACAATGTAAGTGGGTATTTTGACATTTATTAAAATAAGTGAGATCTGCTATAAATATTTCTAACAAAATAAACAAGTGATTACTGAATACACAGCCTTCTCCTTGCCTGTTTCTCTTTATGAAAATGCCCATGAATTGGATTTGAGAGCAGGACCACCTAGGGCTTGTATGAAAAGGCAAAGAAAATAACATGATTCCAAAATGGCAACAGTGGTGACCATATATAAACCTGACCTTTAAAAGATCATTCAGCCAACGATATACTTAATCACACTTGTTTTTAAAAAATAGAGCCTTGAGGAAATAAATCAATAACGTTTCTAGTAAAAAGAAATGTTATTACATCTCTTTGAAGACTTTTGAACTGTTTCGTGATTCTGTCAAACATTTGTTTTTGTATGTATTCTTTTGCAGGACATCGTTTCATGATTAAATAATTTGATGTTTTCTGATATATCAAATTAGATACTCTGTGATATTTTGAAAATGTATCAATGATTCTTTTTTTTATTATGTTATGTTAATCACCATACATTACACCATTAGTTTTTGATGTTGTGTTCCATGATTCATTGTTTGCATATAACACCCAGTGCTCCATGCAATACATGCCCTCCTTAATACCCATCACAGGACTAACCCATCCCCCCACCCCCCTCCCCTCTAGAACCCACTGTTTCTCAGAGTCCAGAGTCTCTCATGGTTCATCTCCCCCTCCGATTTCCTCCCTTCATTCTTCCCCTCCTGCTATCTTCTTCTTTGTCTTTTTTTTTTTTTTTAACATATTATGTATTATTTGTTTCAAAGGTACAGGTCTGTGATTCAACAGTCTTACACAATTCACAGTGCTCACAATAGCACATACCCTCCCCAATGTCTATCACCCAGACACCCCATCCCTCCCACCCTCCCCATGCCAGCAACCCTCAGTTTATTTCCTGAGATTAAGAATTTTTCATATCAGTGAGGTCATATGATACATGTCTTTCTCTGATTGACTTATTTCGCTCAGCGTAATACCCTCCAGTTCCATCCACATCGTTGCAAATGGCTAGATTTCATTACTTTTGATGGCTGCATAATATTCCATTGTGTGTATGTATATATATATATATATATATATATATATATATATATATATATA
>NW_025411572.1:0-4407 GCF_002201575.2 Neomonachus schauinslandi | reverse complement strand
TGAATATGGATTCCAAAATCCTCAACAAAATCCTAGCTAATAGGATCCAACAATATATTAAAAGGATCATCCACCACTAACCAAGTGGGATTTATCCCCGGGATGCAAGGGTGGTTCAACATTCGCAAATCAATCAATGTGAAAGGACACATTGATAAGAGGAGAGAGAAGAACCATATGGTCCTCTCAATTGATGCAGAAAAAGCGTTTGACAAAATACAACATGCTTTCCTGATTAAAACTCTCCAGAGTATAGGGATAGAGGGAATATTCCTCAAGTTCATAAAATCCTTCTATGAAAAACCCACAGCGAATATCATCCTCAATGGGGAAAAGCTGAGAGCCTTTCCCTTAAGATCAGGAACCCGTCAAGGATGCCCACTCTCGCCACTATTGTTCAACATAGTACTACAAGTCCTAGCAACAGCAATCAGACAACAAAAAGAAATAAAAGGTATTCAAATTGGCAAAGAAGAAGTCAAACTCTCTCTTTTCACAGACGACATGATACTTTATGTGGAAAACCCAAAAGACTCCACCCCCAAATTACTAGAACTCATCCAGCAATTCAGTAATGTGGCAGGATACAAAATCAATGCACAGAAATCAGTTGCTTTCTTATACACTAACAACGCAACTGTACAAAGAGAAATTAGAGAAACGATTGCATTTACAATAGCACCAAAAACCCTAAGATACCTCGGAATAAACCTAACCAAAGAGGTAAAGGATCTTTACTTGAGGAACTACAAAACACTCATGAAAGAAATTGAAGAAGACACAAAAAGATGGAAAAATATTCCATGCTCATGGATTGGAAGAATAAACATTGTTAAAATGTCTATGCTACCCAGAGCAATCTATACCTTCAATGCCATCCCGATCAAAATTCCAATGACATTTTTCAAAGTGCTGGAACAAACAACCCTAAAATTTGTATGGAATCAGAAAAGAACCCGAATCGCCAAGGAACTGTTGAAAAAGAAAAACAAGGCTGGGGGCATCACGTTGCCTGATTTCAAGCTATATTACAAAGCTGTGATCACCAAGACAGCATGGTACTGGCACAAAAACAGACATACAGCCAATGGAACAGAATAGAGAACCCAGGTATGGACCCTCAACTCTATGGTCAAATAATCTTCGACAAAGCAGGAAAAAACATGCAATGGAAAAAAGCCAGTCTCTTCAATAAATGGTGCTGGGAAAATTGGACAGCCACATGCAGAAGAATGAAACTCGGCCATTCTCTAATACCATTCACAAAGATAAACTCAAAATGGATGAAAGACCTCAATGTGAGACAGGAATCCATCAAAATCCTAGAGGAGAACATAGGCAGTAACCTCTTTGACATTGGCCACAGCAACTTCTTTCAAGATAACATCTCCAAAGGCAAGTGAAACAAAAGCAAAAATGAACTTTTGGGACTTCATCAAGATGAAAAGCTTCTGCACAGCAAAGGAAACAGTCAACAAAACAAAGAGGCAACCCACAGAATGGGAGAAGATATTTGCAAATGACACTACAGACAAAGGACTGCTATCCAAGATCTATAAAGAACTTCTCAAACTCAACACCCAAAAAACAAATAATCAAGTCAAAAAATAGGCCGAAGACATGAACACTTTTCAAAAGAAGACATACAAATGGCTAACAGACACATGAAAGAAAATGTTCATCATCATTAGCCATCAGGGAAATTCAAATCAAAACCACATTGAGATACCACCTTACACCAGTTAGAATGGCAAAAATTGACAAGGCAAGAAACAACAAACTTTGGAGAGGTTGTGGAGAAAGGGGAACCCTCTTACACTGTTGGTGGGAATGCAAGTTGGTACAGCCACGTTGGAAAACAGTGTGGAGGTTCCTCAAAAAGTTAAAAATAGAGCTACCCTATGACCCAGCAATTGCACTCCTGGGTATTTACCCCAAAGACACAGATGTAGTGAAAAGAAGGGCCATATGCACCCCAATGTTCATAGCAGCAATGTCCACAATGGCCAAACTGTGGAAAGAGCTGAGATGGCCTTCAACAGCTGGATGGATAAAGAAGATGTGGCCCATATATACAATGAAATACTACTCAACCATCAGAAAGGAAGAATACCCAACTTTTACATCAGCATGGATGGGACTGGAAGAGATTATGCTAAGTGAAATAAGTCAAGCAGAGAAAGTCAATTATCACAGAGTTTCACTTATTTGTGGAACGTAAGGAATAGCATGGAGGACATTAGGAGAAGGAATGGAAAAATGAAGGGGGGGAAATCGGACGGGGAGACAAACCATGAGAGACAATGGACTCTGAGAAACAGACTGACGGTTTTAGAGGGGAGGGGGTGGGGGATGGGTTAGCCTGGTGATGGGTATTAAGGAGGGCACGTACTGCATGGAGTACTGGGTGTTATATGAAAACAATGAATCGTGCATCACTACATCAAAAACTAATGATGTATTGTATGGTGACTAACATAACATAATAAACTAAACTAAACTAAACTAAACTAAACTAAAAAACAAACAAACAAAAAAAACGCTGAAGATCTACTTTTAACAAGAAATAAAGGTTAAGGGTAGGGACCACTAATCAGAAAATGGGAATGACTACACTTTTGTTCTTTTTTTTTTTTAACTTTAAAATGTAAAATGTGAAAACCAAACACCCCACTAAAAAGGAGAACTACAGGCCAGTATCTCTGATGAACATGACTAGCAAATCAAACTGAACAATACATTAAAAGAATTATTCACCATAATCAAGTGGGATTTATTCCTGTGTTGCAGGAGTGGTTCAATATTTACAAATCAATGTGATACACCACATTAATAAAAGGATAAGAACCATATGATCCTCTAAATAGATACAGAAAAAGCACTTGACAAGAAACATCAACTGTTCTTGATAAAAACCCTCTACACTGTGGGGATAGATGGAACCTACCTCAATATCATAAAGGCCACATAGGAAAGACCCACAGGTAATATCATCCTCAATGGGGAAACACTGAGAGCTTTTCCCCTATGGTCAGGAACAAGACAGGGATATCCACTCTCACCATTACTATTTAACAGTACTGGCAGTCTTAGCCTCAGCAATCACACAACAAAAAGAAATAAAAAGCATCCAAGTCAGCAAGGAGAAGTCAAACTTTCACTATTTGCAGACAACATGATACTCCATGTAGAAAGCCTGGAAGACTCCACCAAAAAATTGCTAGAACTAATACATGAATTCAGCAAAGTCACAGGACATAAAATCAACATATAGAAATCTGTTGCATTTCTATACACCAATAATGAAGTAGCAGAAAAAGAAATCAAGGAATTGATACCATTTGCAATTGCATAAAAAACAAGATACTTAGGAATAAACCTAACCAAAGAGGTAAAAGATCTTTTTTCCTGAAAACTACAGAACACTTATGAAAGAAATTGAAGAGGACACAAAGAAATGGAAAAACATTCCATGCTCATGGATTGGAACAAGCATTGTTAAAATGCCTGTGCCACCCAAAGCAATCTACACATTGAACACAATCCCTATCAAAATACCACCAGCATTTTTCACAGAACTAGAACAAACTATCCTAAAATTCATATGAAACCACCAAAGACTCTGAATAGCCAAAGCAATCCTGAACAAGGAAAAACAAAGCTGGAGGCATCATGATTCTGGATTTCAAGCTACATTACAAAACAGTAGTCATCAGGACATTATACTACTGGCACAAAAACACATATATCAATGGAACAGAATAGAAAACCCAGAAGTGGATCCACACCTACACAGTCAACTAATCTTCAATAATACAGGAAAGAATATCCAATGGATATTCAACAAATGGTTTGAGAAAACTGGACAGCAACATGCAGAAGAATGAAAGTGTACCACCTTCTTACACCATACATGAAAGTAAATTCAAAATGGTTGAAGGACTCAAGTGTGAGACAGGAAACCATCAAAATCCTGGAGGAGAACATTGGCAGCAACCTCTTTGACCTTGGCTGGAGCAGCTTCTTACTAGACACATCACCAGAGGCAAGGGAAACAAAAGCAAAAATGAACTATCAGGACTTCATCAAGATAAAAAGCTTGTGCACAGCGAAGGAGAAAAAACTAAAAGGCAGCCTATGGAATGGGAGAAGATATTTGCAAATGGCATATCTGATAAAGGGTTAGTATCCAAAATCTATAAAGAACTTACCAAACTCAACACCCAGAAAACAAATAATCCAGTTAAGAAATGGGAGGAAGATATGAATAGACAATTTTACAAAGAAGACATGCAGGTGGCTAACAGACACATGAAAAGATGCTCAACATCACTCATCATCAGGGAAATGCAAATCAAAGCCATGATGAGATACCACCTCACGCCTGTCAGAATGGCTAAAATTAAC
>NW_025411571.1:0-4408 GCF_002201575.2 Neomonachus schauinslandi | reverse complement strand
TATATATATATATATATATATATATATATATATATATATATATACATACACACAATGGAATATTATGCAGCCATCAAAAGTAATGAAATCTAGCCATTTGCAACGATGTGGATGGAACTGGAGGGTATTACGCTGAGCGAAATAAGTCAATCAGAGAAAGACATGTATCATATGACCTCACTGATATGAAAAATTCTTAATCTCAGGAAATAAACTGAGGGTTGCTGGCATGGGGAGGGTGGGAGGGATGGGGTGTCTGGGTGATAGACATTGGGGAGGGTATGTGCTATTGTGAGCACTGTGAATTGTGTAAGACTGTTGAATCACAGACCTGTACCTTTGAAACAAATAATACATAATATGTTAAAAAAAAAAAAAAAGACAAAGAAGAAGATAGCAGGAGGGGAAGAATGAAGGGAGGAAATCGGAGGGGGAGATGAACCATGAGAGACTCTGGACTCTGAGAAACAGTGGGTTCTAGAGGGGAGGGGGGTGGGGGGATGGGTTAGTCCTGTGATGGGTATTAAGGAGGGCATGTATTGCATGGAGCACTGGGTGTTATATGCAAACAATGAATCATGGAACACAACATCAAAAACTAATGGTGTAATGTATGGTGATTAACATAACATAATAAAAAAAAGAATCATTGATACATTTTCAAAATATCACAGAGTATCTAATTTGATATATCAGAAAACATCAAATTATTTAATCATGAAACGATGTCCTGCAAAAGAATACATACAAAAACAAATGTTTGACAGAATCACGAAACAGTTCAAAAGTCTTCAAAGAGATGTAATAACATTTCTTTTTACTAGAAACGTTATTGATTTATTTCCTCAAGGCTCTATTTTTTAAAAACAAGTGTGATTAAGTATATCGTTGGCTGAATGATCTTTTAAAGGTCAGGTTTATATATGGTCACCACTGTTGCCATTTTGGAATCATGTTATTTTCTTTGCCTTTTCATACAAGCCCTAGGTGGTCCTGCTCTCAAATCCAATTCATGGGCATTTTCATAAAGAGAAACAGGCAAGGAGAAGGCTGTGTATTCAGTAATCACTTGTTTATTTTGTTAGAAATATTTATAGCAGATCTCACTTATTTTAATAAATGTCAAAATACCCACTTACATTGTGAGATCCTTTGGCTATAAATTTATAATCCTACTTGTGGTGGTTGTGTGTGTGTGTGTTGTGTGTGTGTCTATTGTCTTTGAGTGTTGTTTTTGTGCCTATGAGCATGCATGTGCACGGCCACTTGTATTTGGACTGTACTTTTTTCCCAAAGGCTTTTTTTTTTTTTTTAACTACTAACTCTGCTTGAGGCCCGAGGCCATTTGATAATGAATTAATGATGGGATGAGAGAAAAACTATTTTGACACTTCACAAATTCTGGTGTTTAACATTATCTAATAGTATTCATTTAATAAATTTTTCTCAGTGTTGTAGTCTGCAACTGAAGTATTTTATTCACTAGGTGGGTACCTCTCAGATGAAAATGAGAGAGTGATGAAAAATGTGTATATATAAGGATATCAAAAATATAAAGGAATTCATATTGCTATATATAAGATATGAATATTAGGTCATGAGTATGGATAAAAATATCAAAATATGCACATTAGGCTTTTAAGATTGTTTACTTAAGCTCTGGTGGATAAACTGCAAAGAGCAGAGGCAAGCCAAGAACAACAGGAATGAATAATGCTACCTAACAATAAAAGGAGAAAAGTAGAGGGCGGATCAAGATGGCGGAAGAGTAGGAGACCTGGATTTCGTCTCCTCTCAGGAATTCAGCTGGATAGGGATCAAACCATTCTGAACACCTACAAACTCAACAGGAGATCGAAGAAAAGAAGAGCAACAACTCTCTCATCAGAAAAGCGACCACTTTCTGGAAGGTAGGACGTGCGGAGAAGTGAATCCGAGGCGATACTTGGGAGGATAGACGGCGGGGGAGGGGCCTCCATCAGCCACTTCTGGCAAGTGATAGAGCCATGGAGCACAGAATCGGAACTTTTAGAAGTCGGCTCCACTGAGGGATGTCACTCTGGTGGCTAAGCGGGGGGTGGAACCCTCGGGGACAGTGTGGTCTCAGGACCCTCGGGGTCACAGAAAGACCGGGGGTGCCTGAATGCAGCAGAGCTCCCAGGTAATGGAGTAGGGAAGCCGGCTGCAGAGAGGGAGCCCAGGCGCGGGCTCTCAGCTCGGGGTTGCCATAAACCATGATCCGCAGCACAGTTGGGCCACTGCTCCTCCAGCAGGGACCCAACAAGTGGCATATCTGGGGAGACTCACCTTCCTCCCCCGGGAGGAGCGGCGCGGGAGTGCACTGCAGGGATCTGCTGGGTTTGGAGACTCCACCCGGGGTGGGGTGCCAGAGATAGAAACGCGCAGACACAGGCCGGGTGAGCACGGAGTGCGGCCGGAGACTGGGGAGACAGGAGTGACTGACGGCTTTTCTCTGGGGGTTCACTGAAGAGTGGGGCCCCGAGTACTCGGCTCCTCCGGGACGGAGATTGGGAGGCCGCCATTTTCACTCTCCGCCTCCAAAGCTGTATGGAAAGCTCGCAGGGAACAAAAGCCCCAGAGAGCAAACCCGAGCAGATTACTTAGCTTGGAGGGGGCAAGGGCGGGGCAATTCTGCCTCCGGCAAAGACATTTGGAAACCACGGCAACAGGCCCCTCCCCAGAAGATCAGTGAGAACAGCCAGCCAAGACCAAGTTTACCTATCAATGAGAACGGCAGAACTCCAGCGCTAGGGGAATACTACACATAGAATTCATGGCTTTTTACCATGATTCTTTAGTCTTTCAAAGTTAATTTTTTTTAACTGTCTTTTTTCCTTTTTTTTTGAATTTTTCTTTTTCCCTTTTTCAACCAACATTTTATCAATCCCTTTTTTTAAAAAAACATTTTTATTTTTCATTTTTAGAATCATATTCTATCCCTTCATAGTAGTTACCCATATTTTTGACATATATATAAGTTGTTCTCTCTTTAAAATTTTGAGATAGTTTCTTCCAACAGATTAAAATATACCCTAAATCTCTAGTATATGGTATTTTCTATTCCCCTGCCTGATCACATTCTCTCCCTTTTTTTTTTCTTTTTTTCTTTTTTTAAATCCTCTTCTTTCTTTTTTCAAACAACTTCTTATCAATTCCTTCTATAAAATTTTTTATAATTTCCATCTTTACAGTCATACCCCATCCCTTCATCATATCAACCCTTATTTTTGTACATATATAAGGTTTTCTTTCTTTAAAATTTTGGGAGACACTTTCTTCTAAAAGACCAAAATACACCCCAAATCTAGTGTGTGGCACTGATCTATATACCAGCCTGATCATATTTTATCACATTCTGGGTTTTTTTTTGTTGTTGTTGTTTTGTTTTGTTTGTTTTTGTTTGTTTTTATCTTTATCTTTTTCTTTTTCTTTTTCTTTTTTCTCTCTTTCCATTTCTTTGTCCACTGCTTCAGGTCTTTTCTGATTTGTTTAGAGTATATTTTCTGGGGACATTGTTACTCTGCTAGCATTTTATTCTCTCATTAATCTATTCTCCTCTGCACAAAATGACAAGATGGAAAAAATCACCTCAACAAAAAGAACAAGAGGTAGTACCAACTGCCAGGGACCTACTCAATACGGACATTAGTACGATGTCAGATCTAGAGTTCAGAATCATCACTTTAAAGATACTAGCTGGGCTTGAAAAAAGCATGAAAGTTATTAGAGAAACCCTTTCTGGAGAAGTAAAAGAACTAAAATCTAACCAAGTAGAAATCAAAAAGGCTATTAATGAGGTTCAATCAAAAATGGGGGCGCTAACTGCTAGAGTAAATGAGGCAGAAGACAGAATCAGTAATATACAAGACCAAATGATGGAAAATAAAGAAGCTGAGAAAAAGAGAGATAAACAACTACTGGATCACGAGGGCAGAATTCGAGAGATAAGTGATACCATAAGATGAAACAACATTAGAATAATTGGGATGCCAGAAGAAGACGAAAGAGAGAGAGGGGCAGAAGGTATAATGGAGCAAATTATACCAGAGAACTTCCCTAATTTGGGGAAGGAAACAGGCATCAAAATCCAGGAAGCACAGAGAACCCCTCTCAAAATCAATAAAAATAGGTCAACACCCCGACATCTAATAGTAAAACTTACGAGTCTCATAGACAAAGAGAAAACCCTGAAAGCAGCTCGGGAGAAGAGATATGTAACCTACAATGGTAGAAACATTAGATTGGTGACAGACCTATCCACAGAGGTCTGGCAGGCCAGAAAGGACGGGCAGGATATATTCAGAGCACTAAATGAGAAAAATATGCAGCCAAGAATACTCTATCCAGCTAGGCTGTCATTGAAAATTGAAAGAGAGATAAAAAGCTT
>NW_025411570.1:2480-4408 GCF_002201575.2 Neomonachus schauinslandi | reverse complement strand
TCTCACTCTTTGCAGATGATATGATACTTTATGTGGAAAACCCAAAAGACTCCACCCCAAAACTGCTAGAACTCATACAGGAATTCAGTCAAGTGGCAGGATATAAAATCAATGCACAGAAGTCAGTGGCCTTCCTATACACCAACAACAAGACAGAAGAAAGAGAAATTAAGGAGTCGATCCCATTTACAATTGCACCCAAAACCATAAGATACCTAGGAATAAATCTAACCAAAGAGACAAAGGATCTGTACTCAGAAAACTATAAAATACTCATGAAAGAAATTGAGGAAGACACAAAGAAATGGAAAAACATTCCATGCTCATGGATTGGAAGAACAAATATTGTGAAGATGTCAATGCTACCTAGAGCAATCTACACATTCAATGCAATCCCCATCAAAATACCATCCACTTTTTTCAAAGAAATGGAACAAATAATCCTAAAATTTGTATGGAACCAGAAAAGACCCCGCATAGCCAGAGGAATGTTGAAAAAGAAAAGCAAAGCCGGCGGCATCACAATTCCGGACTTCAAGCTCTATTACAAAGCTGTCATCATCAAGACAGCATGGTACTGGCACAAAAACAGACACATAGATCAATGGAACAGAATAGAGAGCCCAGAAATGGACCCTCAACTCTATGGTCAACTCATCTTTGACAAAGCAGGAAAGAATGTCCAATGGAACAAAGACAGTCTCTTCAACAAATGGTGTTGGGAAAATTGGATAGCCACATGCAGAAGAATGAAACTGGACCATTTCCTTACACCACACACAAAAATAGACTCCAAATGGTTGAAAGACCTCAATGTGAGACAGGAGTCCATCAAAATCCTAAAGGAGAACACAGGCAGCAACCTCTTTGACCTCAGCTGAAGCAACTTCTTCCTAGAAACATCGCCAAAGGCAAGGGAGGCAAGGGCAAAAATGAACTATTGGGACTTCATCAAGATAAAAAGCTTTTGCAAAGCAAAGGAAACAGTCAACAAAACCAAAAGACAACCAACAGAATGGGAGAAGATATTTGCAAATGACATATCAGATAAAGGGCTAGTATCCAAAATCTATAAAGAACTCATCAAACTCAACACCAAAAGAACAAAGAATCCAATCAAGAAATGGGCAGAAGACATGAAAAGACATTTTTCCAAAGAAGACATCCAAATGGCCAACAGACACATGAAAAAGTGCTCAATATCGCTCGGCATCAGGGAAATCCAAATCAAAACCTCAATGAGATACCACCTCACACCTGTCAGAATGGCTAAAATTAACAAGTCAGGAAATGACAGATGTTGGCGGGGATGCGGAGAAAGGGGAACCCTCCTACACTGTTGGTGGGAATGCAAGCTGGTGCAGCCACTCTGGAAAACTGTATGGAGGTTCCTCAAAAAGTTGAAAATAGAGCTACCATATGATCCAGCAATTGCACTACTGGGTATTTACCCCAAAGATACAAAAGTAGGGATCCGAAGGGGTACGTGCACCCCGATGTTTATAGCAGCAATGTCCACAATAGCCAAACTGTGGAAAGAGCCAAGATGTCCATCAACAGATGAATGGATAAAGAAGATCTGGTATATATATACAATGGAATATTATGCAGCCATCAAAAGGAACGAGATCTTGCCATTTGCAACGATGTGGATGGAACTGGAGGGTATTATGTTGAGTGAAATAAGTCAAACAGAGAAAGACATGTATCATATGATCTCACTGATATGAGGAATTCTTAATCTCAGGAAACAAACTGAGGGTTGCTGGAGTGGGGGGTGGGGTGGGAAGGATGGGGTGACTGGGTGATAGACACTGGGGAGGGTATGTGCTCTGGTAAGCGCTGTGAATTTTGCAAGACTGTTGAATCTCAGATCCGTACCTCTGAAACAAATAACGCAATATATGTTAAGAAAAAAAAAAAAAAAA
>NW_025411570.1:0-2380 GCF_002201575.2 Neomonachus schauinslandi | reverse complement strand
AAAAAAAAAAAAAAAAAAAAGAAAGCCCCTTTTTTGATTGTTGCTACTGTTTTTCATTTGCTTTGTTTCATTGTGTTGTGTTTTGGGCAGAAAACTGAGGTTAGGAGAGAGTTCAACATTTGCATGAATGGTAGGGTAAAGATAAAAGAGTGACAGCAAAGAATCTAAGAGGCAAGAATTAGGATTCAGAAAATTACTCTAATTATAATACCCCCTACACACACACACACACACACACACACACACACGTGCAGAAACACACACGTGCAGAAACACACACATACTCATATCCACAAATTCACAGAATTATTGGAGAGGAAATTGAGATTTTCAGAAGATATGAAATGAGTTTTAAATATATCTTCTTTAGATATTAAGGGTGAAGGGGATTCCAAGAGACATGTAGCTTACAACTGTTGTTTCATAAGCTTATAATACACATACACAGAGACAAACTAGGTTTTCCTTTCCATTTTCGAAATGTTCTTTGCCATGGCACTGACCTTTTCACCTAGGAAAATGAACTAAACCTCAAACAAAAGAACTATTGGGAGTATATACTACTCCCCTAGACCTCTTAAGGTAATGAATGTAATTTTAACTATGTGACATCTTTCTAGTTGTCACTAGCTGCCATCTAATGCTACAATTGCAGCAGTCAATCCCAGGCTTGAAATCCAGCCAACAACAGACTGAATTATCTCCTGCTGGAAGGCCAACAGAAGGGATTAATTGCATTATATGTGTCAACATACCAACCATTAAGGGGCCAAGTGCCATTTTGACTGGCAGTCAAGCAGTCACCATTTGGTCCCAATGAGTCGTGACCCACTGGTAGCAGAAAACCCATCTATACTGCACTACAGAAGTCAGGTGCCAGACCGAGGAAGCCTGCATAGGAGGGATTGAAAAGGGACTGCTTAGGGAAGAACCCAGTCTCCCAAGTAAGTGCCTGGTTCTCCTGACCATTTTTGTCCCAGTGTTTCATTCTTTTAACTACAAACTGCCTTTGAATAACTATCAAAACTATCTTTAAGTAAAATGTAATTTTGATGGTTGTGTCTGCTCTCAGCAAACTCATAAAATAGGAAAGTCAACCCACAAGATCTGAGACAAGAAAATGGATCAAGTTTTTTTTTAAGTTTTTTTGTTTTATTTTTTTAATGTTATGTTAATCACCATACATTACATCATTAATTTTTGATGTAGTGTTCCATGATTCATTGTTTGTGTGTAACACCTAGTGCTCCATGCAGTAAGTCCCTCTTTAATACCCATCAACAGGCTAACCCATCCCCCCAACCCCCTCCCCTCTAGAACCCTCAGTTTGTTTCACAGAGTCCATCATCTCTCATGGTTCATCTCCCCCTCTGATTTCCCCCCCTTCATTTTTCCCTTCCTGCTATCTTCTTCTTTTTTTTTTTTTAACATACATTATTTGTTTCAGAGGTACAGGTCTGTGATACAACAGTCTTACACAGTTCACAGTGCTCACCATAGCACATGCCCTCCCCAATGTCTATCACCCAGCCAGCCCATCCCTCCCACCCCCCACCACTCTAGCAACCCTCTGTTTGTTTCCTGAGATTAAGAATTCCTCATATCAGTGAGGTCATATGATACATGTCTTTCCCCGACTGACTTATTTTGCTCATCATAATACCCTCCAGTTCCATCCATGTCATTGCAAATGGCAAGATTTCATTCCTTTTGATGGCTGCATAATATTCCATTGTGTATCTATCTATATATATATATACCACATCTTCTTTATGCATTCATCTGTTGATGGACATCTTGGCTCTTTCGCAGTTTGGCTATTGTGGACATTGCTGCTATAAACATCGGGGTGCACGTACGCCTTCGGATCCTTACATTTGTATCTTTGGGGTAAATACCCAGTAGTGCAATTGCTGGATCATATGGTAGCTCTATTTTCAACTTTTTGAGGAACCTCCACACTGTTTTCCAGAGTGGCTACACCAGCTTGCATTCCCACCAACAGTGTAGGAGGGTTCCCCTTTCTCCGCATCCCCGCCAACATCTCTCATTTCCTGACTTGTTAATTTTAGCCATTCTGACTGGTGTGAGGTGGTACCTCATTGAGGTTTTGATTTGGATTTCCCTGATGCCGAGCGATATTGAGCACTTTTTCATGTGTCTGTTGGCCATTTGGATGTCTTCTTTGGAAAAATGTCTGTTCATGTCTTCTGCCCATTTCTTGATTGGACCATTTGTTCTTTGGGTGTTGAGTTTGAAAAGTTCTTTATAGATTTTGGATACTAGCCCTTTATGTGATATGTCATTTGCAAATATCTTCCCCCATTCTGTCAGTTGTCTTTTGGTTTTGTTGACTGTTTCTTTTGCTGTGCAAAAGCTT
>NW_025411569.1:0-4409 GCF_002201575.2 Neomonachus schauinslandi | reverse complement strand
TTCTGCATGGAGCACTGGGTGTTATGCACAAACAATGAATCATGGAATACTACATCTAAAACTAATGATGTAATGTAGGGGATTAACATAAGAATAATAAAAAAAAAAGAGTAACAAAATAGTATAAAAAAAACTTTAAATTTCAGATATAATGACATGAAAAGAGAAGGTATTTAGGAGAAGTTTTCTGCCCTCCACAAATGTCTGCACTTTTTGGTTTGAAAATGTTAAGTTATTAGGAATTGAGAGGAGAATTTATGGTTTATCTATAATGTTGCTCCTTCTTAAGTCTGGCATATAAATTCAGGAATTTTTCTACTTATAGATACTCTACTTATCACATTTTAAAGTTATTAACAAAACTACTCACAAAAGCTCTAGCACAAAGACTCTTCTTACCACCAGGAGGTAGCAATAAAGGTGTTGGCGATTTGCAGAGAGAAGACAAGGTGACATAGCTGTCCAGGAGAAGAGAAGTGCGAAAGGTCAATAGTAGAGGTTCTCCAACTTTGGTGTTCAGCTCCCCTCGACAGACATTTGTTTGAGTGCAGTAGGCATCAGGTCTTCCTTCCTCCAACTATTACTGCATCTTACTAACCCCAGAAGAGCCAGGACCCCAGCCACCAAGTCCCCTTGAAAGCTTTCTACAGTTCCCTTTTGAGGCTGCATTGACAAATAACCACATTGTGATTTCAAAATCTTACTGGGTATAAAACCATCCTCCACATGCTGACTGTTAAGTTAGTTAACTTGAATTTACTGCTAAGTCAGTGATAAACGTTTTAAAGTGTAAATGTCTGGTTAAAGTAGCAATAGCTAATCAAATCCTTTCTTATGTCAGTGGGGGAACAGATAGATTCTGGGCATCTAAGGTAAGGAAGATAAAGCAAGAAAGGAGAATTTACAAAGGATGCAGAAAGCTTCAGAAAGGCAGTACTGAGAATTTCAGAAGCAAACTTCTACCATCTCAATTTTCTCTGGGAGTTAAGCCAACTGCAACTGTGTTCAGGGGTTTTTGTCAATGACTTCCTTGCAGGTCACTGGGTACCCTTCTGGGTTAAACTAAATGACACATTCTGATAATGCATGACTTATGAAGCTGTGTGCTTAATATCTTAGTGTACTCAACTTTGTTCTAAAAGAGCATTCAGACAACTCCTTGGTTAATTATCACTAAGCTATTAAAAGGCCTAAAACTGGGGCACCTGGGTGGCTCAGTCATTAAGCATCCACCTTCAGCTCAGGTCATGATCCCGGGGTCCTGGGATCGAGCCCCGCATCAGGCTCTCTGCTCGGCAAGAAGCCTGCTTCTCCCTCTCCCACTCCCCCTGCTTGTGTTCCCTCTCTCGCTATATCTCTCTGTGTCAAATAAATAAAATCTTTAAAAATAAAAAATAAAATAAATAAAAGGCCTAAAACTTAATTTCATGGTGCAAATTTCAGTTTTATATCTAAGAGCTGTTATAAAAATAATCCTTTAATTAAGTTATTATAATAATGAAATAATAATGATATCAAGGAACGTGTATTTCATACTAGTTGTGCCCTGGCTGAAATGGCCGCATCTTACCTTAAAATCTGCCCTTATAGGAGAGATTCTGATCCAGCATCTTGGAATCATCAGAGGAGGTCATTTGAACTGCAAATGTCTCCCAGAAATTCTGATATGTAACCCCAGTGCCCAGTGAAGCACCCTCTTTCAGTCTCCCACTGCTGCTACTAAAGAGAGTACATCATTCATCAGAGTGATGGAATGAAAAATCGTTTAATAACTGCTATCTTAAAACAACTAAAGACAAATATTAAGACTTTTCTGTAGTTTATATGCTTATTTGCTCAAGTCCATGGAAAGAAATTGTTCTGCGTGAACCAGAATGCATTAGGAATCAATATGAAACACAGGAGTGCACCAGTAAATTACATCAAATAAGCAAGAGTAGCTGAACTACCCCAAGACTAAAGCATTGTCTAAACAGTAAAGGCAATTCTATTTCAGTTCACCAATTCTGCAATGAGGAATTGGTATTATTATCTCAGTAACATTTGTGTTACCTATATATTAAATTTAACTTATCCTATACAAATTAACTTATTCTATAGGCCAAACTTAAATTAACTGTCTCAGAAACTATACATAATTTGTCCTATACTATGAATATTGTCATCTTGGTGATAATGACAAAGGAAAGAAAAATAAGAGGAGAATTGACAAACTTTTAGCTAAATTGACCAGAAAAAAAGAGAAAACTCAAATTATAAAAATCAAAAACAAGGAGGGGACATCACTATCAATATCATAGAAATAAAAAGTGTTACAAAGTGGGATGCCTGGGTGGCTCAGTTGGCTAAGCATTCAACCCCTGATTTTGGCTCAGGTCATGACCTCAGGGTCCTGGGATCAAACCTTGCCTTGGGGTCCAATCTCAGTGGGGAGTCTGCTTGAGATTCTCTCTCCCTCTGGCCCTGCCCCCACTTTCCCTCTCTCTCAAATAAATAAACTAAATCTTTAAAAAAGTGTTACAAGGTATGGAACGAGGCAGATGGTGGAGGAGTAGGGGATTCCATTTCAACTGGTCTGCTGAATTTAGCTGGATATCTATGAAACCATTTTGAACACCCACAAAATCAGCTTGAGATGTAAGAATATATATCTGGATCTCTACAAACAGAAAAGTGACTGCTTTTTGCAAGGTAGGACACGCAGAGTCCTGAATCTGCAGGGAGATATCAGAAAATAAACAGAAGGGGGAGGGAGCCTCTATAAGCTGGCTCCTGGAAACGGATATAACACCAGAGTGCAAAATTCGAACCTCCAGAAATCTGCTCTAGTGAGAGACATCCCTCTCTGAAAGGGGCTCTGGAAATGAAAAGGCAGAATTCTAGGTAGAGCATTGTGGTCTCAGGATACATGGAACCACAGAGCAAAAGGGGGAGCCTGAACCAGTAGAGGGCCCGAGCAATGGAGCCAGGAAGCAGGTTATGGTCACTGAGCCCAGGAAGGGACTCTCAGCTTGGATCACCATAAACCCTGAGGCAGGCCGGTGGATAATTGCTCTTTTACTGAGCAGCCTGAAAAATTCTGGAACCTGTGCCCAACTGGGCAAAAACTCACAGGATGGTAGTGGCTAAGAAAGGACATTAGAGCGGCACCCAGACATGATCCAGGAGCTTCAGATGTGCACGCGAGTCGGGCTGCTCGAAGTTGTAGAATCACAAAGGGCAGTGGCACTCCCGGGCCCCTAGGACTCTGAGAGAGTTGCAGTGGGCGCCCACCCCCGGAGGCTGCTTTTTTTGGTGCAGACAGAAGTGGAGACTGTTTGTCCTGGAGGGTTTATTAAAGAGGCAGACTGAGATCTTTCTGCTCTGGGCCCAAGGTTTGGGTGTTTCCATTTTTGCTCTGATCCTCTGAAGAGGCATGGAAAGCCTCCAGGGAACAAAAGCCACACAGAGCCCATTCCCCTGACAGGGGGCGGGACAACTCCACCCAGGCAGGGTTACATGACTGGAAGAACAGGTGGTCAACAAGCCTATGGATCCCACAAGACTGTAAAATTCCAACATATAATAGCAAAGCTATAAAGAAACTATCATGAGAGTAGCTAGGGAGGGGAGGTTTTGAACCAAAGACTGTAGCAAGAGATGTAGAGGGACACTATATCATACTTAAAGGGTCTATCCAACAAGAAGATCTAACAGTTGTAAATATCTATGCCCCCAACATGGGAGCAGCCAATTATATAAACCAATTAATTACCAAAATAAAGAAACCTATTGATAATAATACATTAATAGTAAGAGACTTCAACATTCCAATCACAGCAATGGACAGATCATCTAAGCAGAAGATCAACAAAGAAACAAGAGCTTTGAATGACACATTGGACCAAGTAGACTTTACAGATATATACAGAACATTCCATCCAAAAACAACAGAACACTCATTCTTCTCAAATGCACACGGAACTTTCTCCAGAAGAGATCACATACTGGGTCACAAATCAGGTCTCAACCAATACCAAAAGATTGAGATTATTGCCTACATATTTTAAGACCACAATGCTTTGAAACTGGAACTCAATCACAAGAAGAAATTTGGAAGGAGGTCGAACACTTGGAGGTTAAAGAGCATTCTGCTCACCTCTTTGACCTCAGCTGCAGCAACTTCTTCCTAGAAACATCGCCAAAGGTGAGGGAAACAAGGGCAAAAATGAACTATTGGGACTTCATCAAGATAAAAAGCTTTTGCACAGCAAAAGAAACAGTCAACAAAACCAAAAGACAACCGACAGAATGGGAGAAGATATTTGCAAATGACATATCAGATAAAGGGCTAGTATCCAAAATCTATAAAGAACTTATCAAACTCAACACCCAAAGAACAAAGAATCCAATCAAGAAATGGGCAGAAG
>NW_025411568.1:0-4417 GCF_002201575.2 Neomonachus schauinslandi | reverse complement strand
TCAATCAGGCATCTGGAATATCCTTCCATGATGCTAGAATGATAGATGAAATGATACCTTCTAGGCCATCCAGAATGTTGAATGAAATCTGTTCTTGAATCCAAAGAGGTATACTCTAACGGTGCACTTCCTAACACTATGTTTAAAAGAGGGAAGACAAATGTTACATATCCTGTAAAATCTTCCAAATCTGTGCTACCCTCATAAAGTAATAGTCTCTTTCTCTCTATGTGACATTAAATATTCTCTGTCTAATAATACTAAATGTAAGTAAAGAGATGTAACATGCAGTTTACACCATCCTAACCTCTAGAAGTTTGGAGACTAATTATAGAAGATGCTGTCATCATTAGATACCAAGTCTTTAGCTATAAACACAGTCATATCCCAAACTTGCCTCCCAGGTAAAAGAAAGGCTTCCATGCACTTTACCTAGTGAATGCAATATGCTCAAATATTTTTTACCATTTTACATTTGTCAAGATTTTGAAAATTCATTCTGCAGCACTAATTTGACTTAACTAGTTTGAAAAATATTCTTTTCATTTTTCTGTCACATCTCTCAGTACATGAATAAAACATTCAGAATATCTCCTTAAATTTAAACAGAAGGGAAATTACATTTAAATAGAAGGAAACTATTCAATAAAATTAGTAAGACTACACATCTATTCAATTATTTGTATGTTCCTACATTACATCTTTATATTAAAATTTTGACTGTAAGATGAAAGACAAAAATAATAGATCATTACTTCCTGAGAATATTTATCTTGAGGTGTTTAATGTAGAAATCCTGGGAATATTAAGTCTGATATACATGCTTATATTTATACTAAAAGATAATGCTACTTTTATTTTGGGATGTATTCTAAAAATGTATGATATCAATGACCAAAATGATATAGCTATTATAAGCACTGTCTTCAAATACCAGACTTACATGGTTGGTGTGCAATTGATTCCAGTTAAATGGTCTTTGCTGATAATTCACTGTAATGGAATTTCATAGAAGAGGCAGAGTTCTAACAATGGATTTCCCTAAATATGGATGGAAAAAATCATTGCTTATTTAAAGGAGGTGACATGGAAAATGCATACCATAAATGTATGATAGTGTGACTTTCCCTAGGAATGGGTATGCTACTGACCCAAATGAATATATTGAGAGTAGTAATATAAGTGAAAAATTTCCATGATTTGAAGAGATAAACAAGAAAATACAATGCAAATACAGTATCTTTGTAATATTTTATATTGTCTTATTATACAACACATCAATCAGACATGAAATTTTATCTGAAATGAATTTTTATCAAATCAATTTTTTTATCAAATGAATTTTTATCAAAGGTTTTTTTCTAGACTAAGAGACAACACAGTATATAACACAGATGCATGCACATACGCAGGTACATACATGCACACGCAGAACAGAGCTTAGCACTTAGTCGTTACATAGGGACAAGGATTATTACTGTTGTTTTTATTATTGTTTCTAAAATTGCAGTATTAGTATTTCTATAATTATTTTGGTTTATTTTTTATTAATTTTTCATTATGTTCAGTTAGCCAACATACTTTATATTTTAAATAAGCATTTAAACTACTATATTCTAGAAAGAGAGAGTAGTATTCAGGATATGAGAGTATATAACCGAGTAAAGAAATACACTTCGATGTTGTGAGTCAGAAGCAGATTGTGTACTCTGCCTGGTAAAACTGGTCCATGAGGTTCTCTGGGGGAAGTGGACTTGCAGTTTGCTGAATGACAGCGTGTGGTTTGTTTCCAACCCACATACACAAACACAGGCATGTGTGGAGAGCTTAGCAATGCTCCTTATTATGAAATCAATCCTCTGAGCTGCTCACAATTTCATTCTATACTAGCTAATTGACATTATAATGAACTAACAATTTTGTTTTTGTCCTTTTGATTTTTCAGGACACCGAATCATACACCAAGAAATTGTTGCATGGCCAACTTGTATCTATTCGTTGTTGCTGCCATGCCAGTTTAAGGGAGTCCTGTGAGTAGTCTCTCACAGTGACATCAAACTCACCATGCCTAACAATGAACTGCCAAAGTCCCCTGAAGCATGTATCACCATTGGTACCACATTTACAACAGCCCGAGCCAGAAACCAGAAAAAAAAAAATGTTATCCCAACTTTTCTTTATCTCTGCACTCCTCCATATAAAAATCACCATCTCTTACCAACTCTCCTGACATAAATGTCTCCCATGGTTATTCCTCCTTATGGTGCTACAGTCCATGGTCGTCATGGTGACTCTAAAGCATCTATTCTATCCTTTGTTAGTAGAATGTCTAGATCTGTATGGGTTCAGTACTGTCCACATACGATCACACACTTCACAGCTCTTTTTGAAGTCAGAAGAGTGTGGCCGATGAAGTCAGTTTCAGACAATGACAATGGCAGAGATTTGGGACTGGAAGCACACTTTTCTCACTCCTTTGGCCTGTGAGTTACATCTACAGGTGATGATGTGTGGTCCTACATTCTTTCTGAAAGATCTGTACATGAAATAAAACCCGGGAGTTTAGGAGCCAATTTATTATTCACAACAATGTGTGAATATTAATGAAAAGTAACTCACCAAATTGTTAAAAAAATAATTTGGGAAGGGAAAAGGCAAGACATTTCCGTGATGTGTTCTTGCTCCCCTTAGCATTCGTATTGGGTCATACATTTTTTTGGATAATGGATCTAGGATAATTCCAGTGTGCTTTATTCAAAATGCATAACACATCCTTTTATGACATAGAATTTCAAAGAATTATAATATTGTAAAGATAATTCAAGTAAATGTCTGCCTCCAGTTTCTCCCCCTATGAGTACACTTTTTGTCTAGTCTAGTTTATTCTATCTGGAACACTGTTTTGAGCATGCAGAAAATCTGCTAGATTACACTGAATGCACATTCCATTCTATATACGTTAAAAATAATAATCAGACAAACAAGCAACAACAAAATCTCCCTATCTCTAGTCCCCATTTCCATTGAAACTAAAGTAATTATATTTACATGACATTGTCTTTCTTGCATCTTTGCCACACTCATATTCTTTCTTCCACATAAACAGTCTTCCTCACCATTTCTAACCCCTTTAAAGTCTCCCAAAATCTAGGGGTTGATGTAAACATATCCTTCCATGGAGACTTCCGTGCTCTCTTTAGACCATTCTTCCTTGCTTCTCTTTCTTGTATAGAACTGGGCAGCTCTGTCAGAGCATCCGCTTTCATCTACAGCTGCACTGTCTGAGTTTATGTTTGCTCTATGCACCCTGAATGTGACCTACTCATCTCTTCCTTCCCTAGCCCCTAATGTCTCCCAAGGGCCCTCTTCTCTCACTTCATTAATGTTACCAATTTCATACCACCGAGGACAGAGCCTTGTTGATGTATTACTTCACACCTAACACACTGGGCTCACTTGCTCCCCAGAGGCTACCATGAGGCCCCTCCTCATTGGTGCCTACCCATTGCCCACACCATTCGCATATCGGCCTCAATGTCACTGCTTCCAGAATGACAGAGGCATGGTGTGATGCCCCGATCCAGAAATTTGCTTTAAAGTAGCTGAGAGTTTGCAAGGACAAGGGGGATAAATGATTTGGGAGGACCAAGGAAAAGCAGGGAGGACACCTACCCCGTTGGAAGCCTGTGTCGTGTAGCTTCTGGAGGAGAAAATAGCTACTCTTTGATGGGTGACATGGGCTGCCATATTCCCAGAGGACAGCTGGGGAGGGAAATGAAGGGAACAGGAGGAAACTGTGTGGAGAGGGGTGGGGGCATTGAGACAGACAGGCATTCCTCAGGATAGAGCAGAAAAAATCCTGGTGTCAGAGACAGAAGGGAGATAGTCTATTTCAGATGGATTAAATAAAGTGAGATGAAACATTTGTTAAAGAGAAAAAATCCTGCCTTTCTGAACCCTTCCCCATTATACCTTCTATTCTTAGCATATTTTATTCCCATTTTTCAAAGCCTGAGAGCATATTGTCTGTTCAGGGAACTGTGTGTAGTCTGCCTCTTACATTAGATACCAGCGTTAGAGAAGGCCACTAGGCTGACCTCACTTGCTGCAGCATGGAGAGTCTCCTGGGTGTTTGTGGAGTCAACGAATGAACCTTCTTATCCCACAGACAGCGTACTACAGAGAGGCAGATAAAAAGATGGAATTGTTTTATATGAGCGATTATGCTTATTTTTATTCCTGATAGGTTCATAAGTCAATTAAATGATTATTGATAAACTAAATATGAAAGTAAAAGTAACAAGGGGCACCTGAGTGGCAGCAGGTTGAGCTTCTGACTCTTGATTTCAGCTCAGGTCACGATCTCAGGGTCATGGGATCAGCCCCCTATCAGGCTCCATGCTCAGCTTGGAATCTG
>NW_025411567.1:0-4419 GCF_002201575.2 Neomonachus schauinslandi | reverse complement strand
TCCAGGGTGATGGTCTTACCGGTCAAGGTCTTCACGAAGATCTGCATCGTCTGTCACCCAAAAAAAAAAAAAAAAAAGAACCCAAGACTGTAGGAGACAACTCACATGTGAGCACGATCCTGCTGGTCAGTTACTAATCATTTTATGTTTACCCAATGACTAAAATAAGCCTCACATAAGCAAGTAAGCTAAGGGGGGGGGAGGGGAGGACAAGCTCCCTCAGCTCAAGCAAGCTCCAGAGCCAAGTTTCAAACCCCTAGAAAGAGAAAAGCATGGATACCAGTCAAGTGAAGGCGCGGGCCTCCCTTATCTTCCCCTCCCACCTCACTGATGTCTGCCCCGACAGTTCGGCAGGGTCTTCCCCGGGCCTAACCCTTGTGTCCCGCGACTGACCAAAGTCGGCTGCACACACAGGACCAGGCGGCCCCACCCCAGACTATGAACCGACAAAGGGGTGACATCATGGGACCGGCACGGTGAGCGGGTCCCCTCCTCTGGAACGGGCGCAGGACTGAATGGCACCCGCACTTGGTGCCCACTCGCTGCGACGAGACGCGGAGCGTGGCGCCAGCGCGGTCGCGGAACACACCTGGGCTCCCCACCCCCACTCACACCGAGCAATGAGCCCCGTTAAGGGCTCACGGGCCCGCCGCGTTCTCATCCACTCACAACCATCCCCCTCCCAGGCTTCTCTCTCCAACCTCAGAGCCCGCCTCGCAGCCCGGCTTCTCCCGGCCAGGGATCCGAAGCGGCCGCCATTTTGCGGCGTCCCTCCCCCTCAGAGAACTCCGCTCCCGCGCCCGGGCGACTAAAAGCCTCCACCGCTGCTCCGCCGGCAGCTGGCTGCTCGGCCTCCCGCCTCCCCTGCACCCGCGCCGCCACAAAACCCCCGGGCCAGCGCAGCTGCCCACTCCTCACCAAGCGGCTGTGATAACAGGGCACACACAAGAACGTCAACTGAACTCCCAACCTCCACGGAACTGCCTGCGCCACACCCGGCGCCTCCTTATATAGCAATCGGGAGCGCGGCTCTGATGGATCCCTCCGCAGAAACGCCGAGAAGGGACTACTTTTCTCACACTTCCTGCCCCCCGGAGAGAAAACCAGCACGCCCAAATCATCCAAGAGCCCCCCTGAAATGTTTACCTGTCAAGGATGGGCTGTAGAGCTGAATCTGGTGAGGAAGGGGCCGCTGCGCTTGGCGCCCGCGCGGAGGGATCAGCGCGTTCGTTGAGTGCTACGTCCGCGGACGTGGCCGGCGCTCGACCTCGGGGGCGGGGGCGGGGGCGGGGGCGGGGGCGGGGGCGGGGGCGGGGGGGAGGAGAGGAAAGGGCCCTCGGAAGGCGCAAAAACCCGGCGCGGAGACCTCAAGACGCCCGGAGCGGGCTGTCCCCGCCGTCCGACCCCGACGCCCCCTTCCCTCAGCCGCAACGGTCCCCGTGGCTCTCGAGACCGGCCCTGGACGGAGCGGGGCCAGGCGTCGCGCGCCCCTCGCCCCTCCGCGAACTCGGGGGTCTTCATGCCGGGGCGCGCTCAGGCTGCGTCCCCTCCCCCACTCCCACCTCCCGCTGTGGCGGCCCGCCCATCCCCCCTGCGCGGGCGCGCGGACAGGACGGATGACTCGACAAGATCGCGGCGCGGCGGCCGGACGCGGGCCAGCCTTGGGCCCCCCAGCCCGCGCTCGGGGCAGCTCGGGAGCGAGACACGCGGGGGAGTGCCGCGGGGCTGCCCAAGCCGAAGTCTGAAAAGGGGGGCAGAAACCCCACACGCTTTGTCCGCCTACTCGAGATGCTTCTGGAAGCCGACCGAACTTTCTAGATTGTTCTTTGGCCTTCCTGTTTCATCCGCGCAGGCTTGGGTTCGAGAAGACTGTACTTGCGCGGAGGCGTCCCAGCCTCATTCTTGTTGATCTGCGGGGAAGCCCCGAAGTCCCACCTGGTTAGGCCTGAGGTTCTAAACACACTGCTTGAATCCCAGTCCTGTACATTGTGGCGAGGGGAGAAAAACACAACTTTATATCCCAAATATAAAATTTAATTCTATGGGAAAGTTCCATTTGGGTAAAAGAAGAGGAAAAGATTGCCGGCCCGATCTTTTTCGTTTTTACCACCATCCATTTTGTGGTTTTTAGGTGTCATTTCTTTGACGTATTCTTTGTTTTTAAAATACATGAATATGAAAAAAATATAATATGGTGAAAACTTAAGAGGTTTTTGGAAGTTTACAGTGAAAAGTTTCCCTCATGCTCAATTCCCCAGCCACTGCCCCTTCTGGACTCTTCTAGAAATATTCCCCATTTCTACAATATAGAGGGGGGAAAGATCTTTTAATTTCCATCCTCAAAGCCTTCCAAAAAAGAAAAATTGCCTAAAAAATGTTCTGCCATTAAAAAAAAGACTCATTCCTGTTTTAAATTATGAACATTGTATTAAACTTTCTTAAAATGTGAATCAAAACAAAACTGCTATGTATTCTCTCCGGTGACCCATGTATGTAGGTATTTTTGAAAAAGGTCTGAGGAACGTTCAAAATAGACTAATCTGTGCAATTTTTAACATTTTTCAAAGAGAATGAACTGGAAAATTAAAAGGAACAGTAAAAACAAAATAATCATTTTTCAGGTTAGCAGGAGACCCCAGTCACTTCCTATCCAGATTTTTGTGAAGTTTATTTCTGGAAAGAGGTTTTAAAGGAACAAAACATGGAGGCTCTTTATAGGCGTATTTCTCCCCAAATTTCAGGCAGAAGTTTCAGAGAACCAGAACACCGAGGTTCTTTCTAAGGCAACCAGGCTTGGCTTCATACCACACCCTGCTCGCTTTTGGCTGTGGCTCTTGCTGCCAGCCTCATGATTCATGTTGTTTAAAGGCTGAGTCACGAGCTTTGTGACATAGCTTTTTCCAGAGTCCAAAAGGTACAGAGAAAAACAGGCCTGATTTCAGAGGCAGGGGAGGGAGAGGAGGAGTAAGAAGAGGAAGGAGGAAGAAGAGAGGCTCAGAGGGTGGGAAGTGGGTCCAGGGTTATCTGTAAGGAGAAAACAGTCTTAGGAGCTGAGAACACTGATGTTGTCTCTAGCAGGGGGAAAAAAAAAAAAAAGCTCAGAAACACCCCTTCATTCCTTACGTCCAACAATGGGTTGTGTGAGAGGAAATAGAAGTAAACATTTGTCCAAGGGCACTGAGGTGACAGGGAGGCGAAGAGAAAGTGAGGCAAGTGGCTGGTGTTTTTCTAGAGCAGTGATTCTCAACCAGGAGTGACTCGGCCCTTTGGTGGACATTTGGCAATGTCTGGAGACCATTTTTGGTTGTCCCAACAGTGGTGTTAGTGGGGAGGAGAAAGTGCCACTGGCATTTGGTAACAGAGGTCGGAGATGCTTGTCCACTACGACACAATCACCCAGCCCCAAATGTCGGTAATGCCAAGGAGGTTGAGAAACCCTGCCCTACAGAGGAATTTTGTCCTCATTACAACTGCTTTTCTATTTGCTGAGAAGGCCTCCCAAAACCTACATGCCCCACTTGGACCCGGGAATTGGGTATCAAGTCACGTCCCTGAAACCTAAAATCTCCTGACCTAGAATGTAATGTGCTAGAATGTGAGAGATGCAGGATGAGTCACTGGATCCATTTTCAGTTCCTTCCACCCACAGATCCGTCCTTTGCAAGCGCCCCAGAAGAGATTGGTTCAGAACTGGCACCAATGGAAGAGTGACAGGCCCAGCAACAGGGCAGGATTGGTGGGCAGGAGTGAGCACGTGATGGGCTGAGCTCACAAAGGGCCTGGGTGTTGGGCTGTTGTAGGGAGGGATGTGGGGGTGCCTGGTGCCTGCTTGTCTGCCTGCCTTTCTTCCTTCCCTGAAGGATTCAGTTCCCCTGAAGGTCACAACCATGTATGGGACTTAACTCAGCATCATGAGAAAGTCCAAGAGCACAGGGATCAGCAAACATTTTCCCCCCCAAGAGAAAGAGTGAAATCAAGAGCTGGCTGGGAAATGTTTGCCTTGCTTTGTCATTGGTTATATCACCATAAAAGGTAGTTAAAGGTATCTGCAGCTTGGGGTGGGGGGGGCGGATTTGGGCGGGGAGCCCAAGGGACTCTTCTTTCTCCTGTTTACATGAGTGCATTTGCATTGTGTGGCAGAGCACTGGCTGCTCCAGTTTAAAAATAACCAGTTTCATCCCCCACCAGGCAGAAAATCAGACTTCAGTTCCAGTCCCCAAATTTGCCGACTTTAGGAAGATTGAGAAGTTAGTCAACAGTGGATTTGTTTTGTTCTTAATTTGTTGTTAAGTTGTGGCAAAATATACACATAACAAAATTTACCATCTTAACCATTTTTAAGCGAACAGTTCAGTCGTGTTAGGTATACTGCGGGGGGGGGGGGTAGTCATTTTCTCTTTACCCTCTGAGTTCTTAGCT
>NW_025411566.1:1804-4419 GCF_002201575.2 Neomonachus schauinslandi | reverse complement strand
CGCCCCACCCTTCACAGAGCCACGCCCCCGCCCTCCCCGCCACGCCCTTCACGGAGCCACGCTCCTGCCACGCCCTGCCCTTGGCTACAGAGCCACGCCCCACCACGCCCTTCACCACAGAGCCACGCCCCCGCCCTCCCCGCATGTCCTTCACCACAGAGCCGTGCCTAACACTATCTGCCACGCCCTTCACCACGGGGCCACGCCCTGCCCAGCCCAGCTGCAGACCCTGGCCTGCCTCCTCTCTGTCGGGCCTCCTGGCACCCCTCACCCTGTACCTGTCCCGATTGCAGTTCAACAGCATGATCCTTTACTGTGTGCCCAAACTGCGGCTCATGGGCCAGAAGTTCAGTGTCCGGGAGAAAATGGACATTTCGGGCCTCCAGGTGGGTGAGCCCTTCCCTGTCACCTGCTCCCCTGGCAGGGCGCTGGACAGGGTGGGGACACTGAGCTCTGGCTGCTGGAGGGTGGTCACCACTGTGCACCTGGCCTGCCACCCACTTTTCGAGCTTCGGTTCTGTCTGTGACACACATGTGGCCTGAGCATTTCTGAGTGCCACTCAGCCTGGCATTGTGTGTGATGTGAGCAGGATCCTGTCCTTCTGCTTGGCCTCCCTGCCCGGGCGCCGCTGCCTTGTGCTTGCAGGACAAAGGACAGCACTGGAGTCTGGGCCAACCTCTGTTCCTATGAGGTGGGTGCTTAGAGCCCCATTTACAAACCGGAAGGCGAAGCTTGGGGTGAAAGCGGACGGGGTGCCCTCCCTGCCCAGTTCCTGGTCCCCTGGTCCATGCGCTCTCCTCTCCTGGGCCGTCTTGGAGTCCAGATGAGGTTCTGCAGGCCCAGGGTCCAGGTGACGTGTTGTCCTTGCCATCCCTTGTTTCTTGAGCCTCTCAGTGTCTCCTGCACAGGGTCCACAGAGCTGGAATCTGCCCTCTCTCCTGTAGGGAGGGCTCTGAATTAACCACCCCTTTACAAGCACTGATTAAATCCAGTACTCAGCTTTAAAATGTGAAGGTTTGCCTTAGTGATACAGGAAAAATTCTTCTTACTTTGAAATTTTTGAGCCCCAGCTTAAGAAACACCCTTTAAAGTAAAAATTATGGAAAAAAATGTTTTTTGTCATTGTTAGAAGAAATTCTTGTAGGTGTTTTTATGTAAGAAATTAGTGGTGGGTAGGTAACTAGACGGGCTAACACAGAAGCTCTCAACTCTGGGGCATTTGGGAAGTTCCTGCTGTGAGGCCCCATCCCAGATTCTGGCTGGGCCCCCATCTCCCCATCTCCCACAGCTGGGCTGTGGTGCTGACAGTGGGGGGCCTCAGGGCCACATCCATCCAGCCCAGTGTCTTGGGGGTGGGGTGTTGGGGGTGAGAGGAGGCTTCCCATCACAGGGGCTGGTGGATCAGAGACCCCTGCAGAGTGGTACAGAGCCTTGTGGCCCTTTTAAGATTCCCATTCCTCTCTCAGGGGCCTTCAGGTGCTGCGGTGAGAAAGCTTCCATTTGTCCAGGGCTGGTGGCTGGCCGCCTTGCTGGGAAGCCCTGCAGGTGGGAGGGTTTGGCTGCCTCCTCCTCAAGAAAGACCTCCGTGTCTGAGAGCACGGGGCTGCCGCTCAGGGCCCGCTAAACAACCGGTTGTTTTGTTTTGTCCTTGGCCCTTGGGCCTCTAAGGTGCAGGATATCGTCAAGCCAAATGCAGCCCACACGTTCATCATAACGGGAAGGAGACGGTCCCTGGAGCTGCAGACTCGGTACGGGCGGCCATCCCTGTGTCTGATGCTATGAGCTGACGTTTTAGCTGATGGCTTCCTTTTCTAAACACGATAATCTTGCGATGTGTTGTTTTTGGTTTATCTTACTCTCTTATTTGTGGTTTAAAATGTAACCGTTCTAAAGGGAAGTTGATGAAAATTGAGCGTCTGCCTTCCTCTTCCCCCCACCAGCAGACACCTCTGAGGTGTCCTTCCCAAACTTCTGCGTGTACGAACGTGTCTCAAGTTTTAAAATCACACACGGCTGTTTACCGTATAGCCTGTTCTGCTTCTTGCTTTCTTCACTTAATTTGCCAGAAATCATCCCATAGCCAAGCTCCATTTCCAGAAGCAACGTAATTCTCCGTCACACTCACCGGCCAGTTCCTGCTCACAGGCACCCAGGCTCCGTCCGGGTTGCTGTGGCAAAAGGTGCTGCAAACAGCAATCCTCACACCCGTTTTGCGCATTAGTCCTTCTGTCCGTCAGAAAGATTCCTGAGGTAGAGCTGTCGCTCAAAGGGTAGCACATCTGCTTTAAGTTTTGGGGGCCATTGTCACACCCCCTGTGGTGTGTGACAGGCTTGTGCTCTCACTGGGGCGAGTGTGTGGGAGACCCTGTCTCTCATTTCCACCAGTGATGTGAGATCTTTGTAAGACCTGTTGTGGTCCAGGGAGGTATTGATTTACATCCACAGCAGAGGGGTCTGCAGACCACACCTGACCACACCTGCCTATACATGACCCTCTCTAGCCACATCTGACTGCACCTGGATAGGCCTGGACACACCTGATGCCACCTAGCCATATTGACTCCACACCTACGCCACCTGATCACACCTGACCCCACCTGGACACACTTGACTC
>NW_025411566.1:0-1794 GCF_002201575.2 Neomonachus schauinslandi | reverse complement strand
ACCTGGACACACTTGACTCCGCACCTGCCCCACCTGATCACACCTGACCCCACCTGGACACACTTGACCCTACCTGGACACACTTGACCACACCTGCCCCATCTGATCACACCTGACCCTACGTGGACACACTTGACCCCACACCTGAGTCCACCTGGACACACCTGCCCACAGTGTACCAGAGCACCCAAGGACGGTCTTCCAGGCCTTATGCTGCACTTGGGGGCTGTGAGCAGCTCGGGCATGTGCCCCAGGATTGAGAGGAGTGTGGTGGTTAATAGTGTTTAAGACCAGGTTAATAAGATACTGTGTTTGTTTTCATAGGACGGAAGAGGAGAAAAAAGAATGGATTCAGGTGAAGCTCCTAAAATTTTAAAGTAATCAGATGACCAAATTCTTGTGCAGTATGGTCATTTCATGCTGGAGCAAGGGATGGAGTGGCCCTGTGACTCCCCAGGCGTTGCCTACCTGTCCGTCCGCCTTAAAGTGATGAAGTACCCTCACTGAGTACCTTCAGACGCCACCAGCTTTTCAGTCTGTTCAGTTGTGTAGCACCGCAGTAAATAAGCCAACGCGAAGGGCTGTAGGCGGGCAAGCAGGGAGGGACCCTCACCCCGGGGCTGGATCTGCGCTCCCTGGAGGGCCCAAGGGGACCATCACCCTCTCCCCACTGCCAGCCAGCTGGAGCAGCAGTTACGTGGGATGAGCAGTTGGGCTTAGAGGGTGGGACCTGTGCTTCCAGAGGCAGCCAGGCAGGGAGGTGGTGCTTGTCCTGGGGTAGCCAGAGCAGACTTGGCTCGGGACCAGCTGCAGTGGGGACGCAGGGGACAGAGACCAAAGCCCATGAGGGCAAAGGTCAGAGCAGAGGCTGAGGCAAGGAGCCTGGTACAGCACTGACTGGGAAGGCCTCGTGGCTTCCAGAATTCATAGAAGAGAAATTTGCGCAAGGAGAGAAAAAGGAAATTCAAACAGACATGAGGGGGACATGCCAATGCAGGAAACGGAACCATGTCTGCAAATCCGCACAGAGTGTCCAGGAAGCATCCGCGGCAGCCTGGAACGCTGTGGGAGGGCACCAGCCTCATGCGGGGTGGGTCTGGGACCTGTGTCTGGTCGGTCAGGGACGTGCGTGACCACAGGACCTATCCGTGGGGACAGCGGTGCGCTGGTCCTTGCCCTCCAGGACGAGCTCGCTGAGGGCCCTCGTTCTCTGTGGTTTCTGTCCCAGGTCATCGAGGCCACCATCGAGAGGCACAGGCAGAACAGCCAGACCTTCAAGGCCTTCAGTGGCTCCTTCAGCCAGGACGAGGACCCCTCCCTCGCTCCAGATTCCCCTGTGAGCACAGTGACCTAGGGGCAAGGGAGGGACCTGGAGGGGATGTGCCCCAGGCCCCTTGCAGAAGGGCTGATATCTCTCCCTGTGCCAAGGACCAGGGGCTAGCAGGTGGGCAGTGCTCTCTGTCTGTCCTTTGCTGAGCACTGACATGGGGGCCAGGCCTCATGCGGGGCAGGCAGGAAGAATGCGCTGCATGAAGCTGCGTGTGAGGTGGGGCTGGGATCTTATCAGCGGGGGGCAGCTCGCTTGTTCTCATACGGAGCCACCCTGGGGCTGAGGAGAGCCAGGAGGCAGGGTCCCTGCCCAGGGCCAGGTGGGGGAAGTCAGCTGCAGCTGCCCATTGGGGGCCCCCTGGGCCGTAGCCCCCTCCTGTGGGCACAACTGCCCATGCCTTCAGAGTAAGGGTCCCTCACTCCCACCTCCCACCACAGGCACTCTGTTTTTTTAAAATTTTTTAT